>NC_056741.1:1906067799-1906207799 GCF_019279795.1 Protopterus annectens
CCACAATCCAATTTTCTGGTACTCTCTCCATGCAAAATGGTCCCCCTAACCTACAAAGGGCTAGTAGCTACTTGTTTAATATTTACTTACAAAGAGCTTATTTGACAAAATTGTCTTTTTCTGCAAATGTTCAGCTTACCCAACCTCCAAAAGGGCTAGTAACCTTCTGTTTAAATGTTAACTCACTAAAAGCTTATTATGTAATATATTATATTTCTGTAAATGTTTTAATTGTTCTGTACAAATCTTTGTTATTCTTTTGTAGCATGTTATATGTAACTTGCAATATTTGGAGCTTTTTTCCCTGGGCCTCCACTGAAAACGGGCACTTTATGGCCCAGTGGACTTCTCCGGTCATCAAACTTAAATAAATAAATAAATAAATAAATAAATAAATAAATAAAATAGTTATGTACATTCCTCTGATGATTAAATGTGTGTATCCTTCTAAATGTGGTACTCTTCCATGTGGTAAATGTTCTTATTATGTGACTGTCAAATGTTTTCTGTCTGTTGATGATTTCAAGTCCAGGTATTTTCCCAAGGACTGTAAAAAAGAAACCACAGACTCCTTTTCTGGGAACTGGGAAACCCTTTTGGAGTATTGAAGATTGTGGTGGCAAATTAAAGTGCAGTCTTTTGACCTACTGGGTTTAAATGACAAGATTATCATCAGGTGCCTGTTACAGGAAAAAGGCTGATATTTTATCATTTTGGATGGCAGTGTATTTGCATGATATTGTTGCATTATTAGTTTTCAGTTTTTTTCTTTTTTTTCCCATCATGTTTATTTTTATAGTGCAGTGTATGAGACTATACTTTGATTTTTATTGCATTATCATGTGGCCACTCACATGTTTTACTACTTGGTATTTAAATGTTTGTGGGATCAGTCTATCCTTGACTCATTTTAGATGAAAGTGTTACATTTTACTGGAAATGTTATCACTTTGGATTGAAACACACTGTTTGGTGGTTCCTGTGTATGACATCCCGCTCCTCTATGTTTGGTTTTATTGTTTTTAAAGCTTTCATAAGTAATCCAAACTCCAAGGGAAGAACAGCAATTTGTACCTATTTCAGCAGTTTGGAGACTTCTAGATGCAAAGCAAGCACAATAAATGTAGTTTTGGAATCAAAGGGATATTAACTGTCACATCTTCTTCTTCGGTTTTTCCTGGTGAGGGGTCATCACAGCAGATCACCTGTTTGCTCATGATTGGCAGTAGAGTTTTACAGTGTCGAGTTACCAGCCCGGCACCCAACCTTCCACAGAAGGCACACACTCACACCTAAGGCCAATTTAGAGTGTCCAATCTATCTACAGCATGTCTTTGGGATGTGGGAGGAAACTGGAGCATCCAGAGGAAACCCATGCGACCACAGGGAGAATATGCAGACTCTGCACAGAAGGCACCCCAGCTGAGGATCGAACCAGAGAACATCTTGCTGTGAGGCGACAACGCTATCCGCTACACCACCGCGGCCACCTGATATTAGCTGTCACATACTTCACACAATTCTCAAACAGAATCTGTCAGCTAGAATAAACTGCTGAATATCCAAGGTGATGCTACTACTCCATTACTACTGTTCCCTGTAAAACCTTTTCAGTGCAGGAATGTACGACTATTTCAGTAGCATACATTTTGAAATGTTACACATTTATTCAGATTAAAGCCTTCTTAAGGCAGTAAGATATTAGGCTGCCATCTTATGGCTGAATTATCATCATCTAATAATGTCTGGACAGACTCATATTCTTTTTGAAAAAAAAAAAAAAACATGGTTACGTTCTTTTTCTTTCTTAGGAGGAAGGTTTCCCTATTTTTTAACATTATCCTTCAGGCAAGTCTCAGCATGCTTGTCATGTGTCAAATACCTACATAACATTACACCACAGATACAGGACTCATTTCTATAATTTGCACAACATTACATTTTTGCATTATATTGCATTATATAGTTCTGATGGCAATGAAAGATAAGTTGTCTAGACTGCCCTATTGGTACAGTTGCAATCTTTCATTTACCTCTATGTTCCTTTTCTTAATAAACAACACATAAAAGACCTTATTGAAGGACTGTGCAGTGTAACTGTTTGTTACCCACTCCAACAACCTGCTTTATTCATGCACTACTCTTTCACAAAAAAAGCTCTTCCTAATATATGAAAAAAAAGTATAAAGTATAACACAGTCAAAAACAGTGCTGTTGCCAGGAATAACTGTTTTTGTCTGAACCATAAAGATTTCATCAGATTCATTTAGAAAGTCTATAGATCCAAGCTTAAATAATTAAAATGTTCGATATCCTGCTCCAAAATGTACATGTAAGATAGTAAATCAGCAGAATGTATGTCATGGCAGGCATTTTACATCAGCAGAACTACTAGGAAATTGAATAGAAGCTAATATGAACACTACTATGCCATAAAAAACAGAAAACATGGGGCAGGATTCACGAAGCCTCCGTGTAAGAGATACATGGCTTACACGGAGGCTGCAGTTAAACGGTGTGATGTCAGCATGTCATGCATATGCATGAGGGCATGCTGAATCACACCTAAGGCTAACACGGTCCGTGGAAGACAGTAGGGGGCGTGTCCGTAGGCTGAGCCCTGCAAGCGGACACGCCCCCAGAAGAGTAAAAGTGCCCAAAGTAAACACCCACAACAGAGGCCATGGAAATGTGAATAAACACAACACAACACATGCCCCCACAGACTATGAACATAAAATATATAAATGAACATGTTATATATTTTTTTTAAATCGTAAAGATGTTTGCCCGTGAGTGCGCTCGTTTGCGCGGGCATGCCCGTAGCTTAGTCACAGTTAGCAGTCAGTGGAAAAGCATATAAGAACTAAATATGCAAAGTAAGCCAAGAAGCAATAGCGTAGCGGTAGAGATGTCAGCTAAAGAGCAGGCATCCATGGTTTGAGCCGCCACAACATCAATTTTTATTTTTAGTAAAATAAGCACAAAACAAGTCCCTGACAAATATGTACACATATAAAATCATATTTTATGTAAAATGTAATGAAATAGTCCATTTATTTTGAAGAAATGTGAGATAACAAAACAATAAAAAATGCGAGATGTGCCTATAGCTGAGCTACAGTTTAACAAGGTGAGTGCATCTGCCCGTAGGTGAGCAGTGGTTTAACAGGTGTAAAATGAGTGCCCGTAGGTGAGCAGTGGTTTAACACACTGAAACTGTGTGCCCCTAGCTGAGCTGAGCATAATATGCGTGCTAACAGCCAAATGAAGAGTAAACCAGCGTACCCCGTTTGCGTGGAGCTGCGCACCGCGCCAACAAGCTAACCGACGGGCAACGTTGAGCAAGCTGTATCAAAACTGCCTTTACACAGACACACCCCCTAGCCTGTCTAGACAGTCATAAAAAATAAAAAGCAGTGGCCAGGTTCGAACCCAGGATACTATGCACCATAGTCAAGGTACTGAACCACTAAGCCATGACAGCAGTACCTAGAAATGCAGTAATAGCAAATATATAGGAATGAATACAAAGTGGAGCATGACAAAGCAGGTTTTGTGAAGTTGATACAATTCCAAAATGGCCAATCACAGATATGTGCGGGGAAAACGGCATATATAAGCCCCATAGGCGGGAATACACAGCATAAACGATTGTAGAACTAACTTGCAGCCAGAATGTCAGGAGTAGGTGAGGATAGTTGCTTTCGAGCACAGAGGTGGGGCGTTGAGGAGTCCAGATATATGGTCTGGCTCCTAGTCCACAATCATGAGGCCCAACTCATGCAGGGCCAGGTTCTGTGGGGAGCATATAGGGCTGAGGCGTGGGACCGGTTGGCTCATGATCTCACCAGTGCCACAGGGATTCCAAGGACTGGTGAGCAGGTCCGTCACCACCATGCAGACCTGAAGAGATGCAAGCAGGACCAATTGAACCTTTGGATCCAGGAGGCCCGGCAAATGCCCAACGCCCCACTACTGAGTAAGTTACATTTTATTATGTATGTAAGAAATTAAACTAGCTGATATGGAAATGTGTATTCCAATATTACTTCATTTATATTACAGCTGCAGGTGTCCGTTCTGCGAACCGCAGAGCCTATGGCAATAGGCTGGTGCGGTTGCGCCACCAGGCAGGTCAGTAATCCTCTCCCAGTAACTGTAAAGAAATATAAAAGTATGACAGTTAGCAAAAGAGTGCAGTGTAGTCACTAAGTAATAAAATGTGCAAGTAACAGTGTAAGAGTGTTTGCAAGTATTGCTTGATTACAAAAGTGTGTTGCAGTCTGTAATCCAAACAGAAAAATGAAAATGTCTGAAATAAAGTCTGAAATAAAGATGTCCCACCTGTAATATAATAGTACACAACCTGCAGCAGGCTGAAAAGTACAGCTGCAGAAGATGAGCAAATCACATGTGTGAAATATACCCCTGTTGAAATACTGAAACATGACAGAAGTGAGACTGCTGGAAAGGATTGTAATAACTACAGGTAAAACATGTCAATAAAGCCTAGAAGTAAGTACCATCCTGAATAGTAAAATGAAAACAAGTGAGAGAGTGTGAGAAAGAGTTATGAATCCTCCAATAAAGTAGTAATAACCCCTGAATAAAGTATACTGCAGTCAGTACAGAATGAAATTAATGTGACAAGCAGAACCAAACAGCGAAATGTGTTCAAAGTGTTGCTGCAGCTGGAATGTGCATCCCAAAATCTGGATATGTTGCTCTCAGTCTGCAATATGCAGATAGTATGATTGTCTGAAATACCAAACATCCACAGTTGTCTATAGCTATATAAAGCAAATGTAGCAGGATGATGTAGCTGAACAAAGCCAGATATGAACGTGTATGAAGAACAATAAAATGTATATTGATGTAGCAGTAACAGTCCTATCACTAAACTGAAGTAGTTATCATATAGGAAACTGTAGTTAGAACAGTAGTGTGTATATATCTGCAGCTATTAGAAATGTACAGCATATGTATTGGTATTCGAAGGTGTTAATATTATTTTCTTCACCCCACCCTATAACCACATATAACCCATTCCACGTGAAAATGGTATGTGCAATCACAATTAACACCCCTGGACATTTGTCCTGTTGGGTCATAAATATTTGCATGTCCGTTGAGCATCTGCCCTGTTCATACATCCAAACCTGATGGCCTGTTGCCATCAATCAACCCTGCATGTTGTTGGACTGTGTATTGCTGTTCAAATTATGCATGTGTTATGCTCGCTGTTCAATGGTGTGAATATCTGGGTGTTTGGTTAATGGGAATACTAATGCATGCTGTTACAACTAATTGCGAATAGTATTGTATGTTACTAACCCAAACTGTCATGACATAATGCAAAACATAGGACGACAGGGAAGGCGGGTTCCAGCGGACCCACCTCTCCCACCTCAGCTGGCGAGTGCACCTGGCACAAGTGCCCAGTCTGGACCCTCCTCCGGTGGCCCTGTGCCACCTGCGGGTGGAAGCGCTGCAGGGGATGAGGCCCACCCCCCCCCCTGCAAGTGTGGCCGGAGGAGAACCACCACTCACCCTCCGTAGCGTCTGGACTGTGGTGCGTAGGGAGATCCGGGACTCTGTTCTTGGGCCCCTACGCCAGCTTGAGGCACAGGTGGCACAACTTACGGGCATGCCTGTTGCCCGGCCTACACAGCCCCCAGCACAGCCCCGTCCTGGGCAGTGAAGGAACAGTGGCAACTGCCCATGGGTGGGGATATCAGTTCCACTGTTGCCATCTGTGGGCTCATGGGCTCTGGATATCCAAACATCCGTCCACGTCAATTGTGTAATCCCCCCCACACGTGTCATACACCGCCCCTGTATGCGTCTTGTTTGTCTTGTCAGTTGACCTACCCAACCTACCTCCCCAGCTATACCGACTTCCTTCACCTGACATGCCACTCTCACCTGAAAAAAAAAAAAAAAAAAGGGCACCCTGTACCCACAAAAAAATTACGCCCCATACATAGCTGCCCGTTCCGCACACATGTCTACTGGACATGGAAATTATCAATTACAATTGGCTGTACAACAAGTATTATTGTTGTCCTGACACCTCTCTCAGGGGTGGAAGGTTTCAAATGTCACACCAAATTACATACATATGCACAGCTGTTGCTGATGAAGAAATGGGCAGCTATGGGCCTTACCTACATCCCTCCTGCAAACCCAAGCTTGTTTCCCTACTGTCTTACCCTCTTTGTGACCCCTTTTTCACCACTTTCCTGTCTCCCCATTTTCATTTCTTTCAAAGAAAATAGCGCGGGTGTGTGCCAGAGTAAGCACTGTTAAGTGGTTGTAAGCGGGTGTGCGCGGAGCTGACCGCCAGTGCGCATGCAGGAGCTCCGTGCAAACCAGCGCTAACCCGGTTACAACTGCTTAAAAGTGCCTTAGTCACTCTGATTGACAGGTCCTGTAGTCAGTTCAAAAGCAAAATAAAATCCCGCTATCAGTCCCAAACCCAGGACCTTGGAAACAGTAGTCTGCATGACCTACCACTAAGCCATGACTCTTATACAAGAGCATTGTGCTAAAATAAATATATCATGTAATAGTAGGAATGACTGTAAAGGGAATATAGGATGTGTAGTACACAACGCATGCCATTCATACTTACTGTCAGAACTAGTGGATTTCCATAATAGTAGTGTGTGAACAGAAACAGCCATGCTAGTTGGTAGCTAGTAGGTAATAATGTCAGTTAATGTACATATATAAATGTATGTATATTTACATATATATATATATATATATATATATATATATATATATATATATATATATATAGTTGTAGGTGTCAGTGTGCATACACACTTACTACAGGAAACAGGAGAGAGGAATGGAGAAATGTGAATCTACCACACAGCCTGAATCATGAGAGAGATACTAACTTTTACACTCACAGAACAGTGTCCACAGCATACCAGCATGGTCCCCGCCCTTGCAATCTGAAAGGGCAACGCCTATCTCACATACCCTTTTATAGCACTGTCCTGAAATCACAGTGAGAACTGCAATCAGTACACAACTGGCTGCATGCAATTAGCAAATGCTGGCTTACAATTGGTGCAGAGGCCATCACATGGACTTATGCAGATACCTACAAAAGCATCCTGTACTCACACTCCACACATGCAATATGTTCATTGCACTGTCTGGAGGCAGACAGAGAGAGAGAGAGAGAGAGAGAGACAGACAGAGAGAGAGAGAGAGAGAGAGAGAGAAAAAAAAACAACACAAACAACAACACACGGTACACAAACTGAGTTGAAGCTGTCAGCAGTGACAGTACCAAGCCGTGCCAGCAGCAGCAGGAAGCAGTAGTAGCGGTAATGCAACCAGCTGTGACAAACACAGGTAATGTAAAGTAACAGGTTAATAGTCTGCATACTGTGAACCCTCCATATGTGTCATAGGTCTGTATCTATAGGTATGTCCATGTGATATGTTGTGTGCACGTAGTTCCACCAAAAGGGGATGACTATACATTACATATCATTCAGTGTTAGGCCATGATCCTGGCAGCAGTTTTTCGTTGCAGTGAGGCCTGTCTGTAGGATGTGTGTGTCAGCTGGTGTAACGACTATGGCGCCTAGTTAGCAGTCATCTGGGAACTTTGTCATCCACAACCCGCACATGTTTGCTTTTACATCTGAGAAATAAATGCCAAACAAGAGGGGTCCTAGGACAGAGGCCTGTGGGATACCACATGTGACTGGCATTGAGTCTGACATGGCTCCTACAATATCGATATTATGGACTCTGTATTTCAACCAGTGTGCAACCCATCATGTGACATATGTAGTAACATTTAAGCTAATGAGCTTGTCTATGATTCCTGAGTGGAGTACTGTGTTGAAGGCCTTAGGCAAGTCCAGGTAGGCTGGTATGGATTGCGTTGCCCTCATCAATGGCTGTAGTGACCGTTTTGAAAGGTCAACCAGGTTCAAAAGGCAGGATCAGCCCATCACAAAGGCAAACTGGCCGGGAACAAGTGTCTGCAGGTACCCAATATCGCTGTATATGTGTCCCATACTGAATCATTCCATAACTTTGCAGACCAGGCTGGCTAAGCTTATGGTGCGGTAGTTCCCAGGGTCAGTAGAGGTGCCTCCTTAGTGGAGTGGGACCACTGTTGCTGTATGCCAGTGTTCAGGTACATATCCTGTAGTACGGCCAAGGTTAAATATCAGTCTTATATGCGGTTGTATGCCCTCTTGGGGTTCACATAGCACACATCCAGGGATACCATCAGGTCACATTGATGCTGTGTGTTCTGCTTTGCTGAGGGCGGCCCTCACCTGGACATGTGAGATGGTAGGGAGGTTACATTCAGCTGTGATAAGTATTTCTAAGTGTGGGGGAGAAGGAAGGGGGATACGTGCACCGAACCTGTCTGCAAGAATGTTACCAATATCTGTGTGTTCGGTGAATGTTAAGTAGGTGTGTATTAACTCAGAGCATATCTGAGGCGTTTGGTCCATATGCGTAACATAACTGAAGAAGGCCTTGTGGTTATCTATATTGTTTGTGGCCATTTCCCTCCCAGAGTAGGCCGTGGATGTTGTTATGAGAGACCATAGCTTATTACCAGTGCTGACCACAGATGCCTTCCCTTAATGTGAATCTGCTCTGTCCTGCAGTAGCCTCCTTCTAACGTTATACAATCTGCCTTTGGCTGGGGTCCACCGGACAGGATGCCTAACCTTTGTGCATAGGGTCTGGGTTAGAAATGTGTGTGCATGTTCCATGCAATCTTTGGGATGTCCGTGGGAAGCATTCGCAAAGGGGTCAGCAGTGTGGGTTGTGGCATCCACTGGCCCAGTGGGCTGCATGGATACCATCTCAGTCCTAACAAGTGAATAACTGTCTAATCACATACATATCAAAGTAGTCTACTGTGCTGGTGGTGGTGGTGGTGGGATATGTATATCCAGGCCGAGTAACTTGTGTCCAGATCACACTAGTGGATGGCGTTCCACATACAGTACCTTGGTATGAACCCCCAGAGTGAGGTTGTGAATTGGACCTGTCGCAGTGTGCTGACTGATGGGGCATGCTACTATGTTGTATGGAATGTGGCAGGTATTGTTGCACAGGTGTTGGCTGAGCACTGATATCTGGCCATGTACTTGTGTATCCACCAAGAGACACACACAAGCTACATATGGGAGTAGTAGTATATCACTACAGTTGAGTATCATGTATAGTATGTGTGCCATATATTGCTGACAAAGTCTGCTGATATCCTGTTTGTGTTCTCTTCCAGGGACATGGCGTCAGCGTAATCCCACCTACTCTGCAGCAGAAGATGA
The DNA here is from genome assembly GCF_019279795.1 of Protopterus annectens. Lineage (NCBI taxonomy): Eukaryota > Metazoa > Chordata > Ceratodontiformes > Protopteridae > Protopterus > Protopterus annectens. The sequence goes on from NC_056741.1 coordinate 1,906,077,135, forward strand.
GGAGATACACCAGAGCCTGGTGCGGGATTATGACATACTGTTTTCCCGCACCAGCCAGAATCAGCAGGAGAGGGCTGCACTGTGGCAAGACCTTGTCCGTAGGGTAAATGACATTGGCACGCATAATAGGACATATGAGCAGGTACGACATCACTGCAGTGATTTAATCAGAAATGTCCGTCAGCGTGCTTCGGATATCCACAGGCAACAGGTTGCCACAGGAGGTGGGGTGGCCACACATCCCCCCTCACCAGATTGGAGGGGCTACTCCTAAGTGTTGTGGCTCTAGCCCCGGAACAGCAACAGCAATACACCTGCATCATGATGGAGGCTGGATCCACACAGCAGCATGACATGGAGCATGCAGGTAATATGCCATATGTACACTTGACTGTTCTGTACACTGTTAGTTTATGCATGTGTAAGGTGTGTCCGTGGTATGTAGCTGTCAACATAGTATGTAATTGTGCAGGTGTGATATTGGCAATATCAGCAGCTGACGTGTGAAAGGCAACTGGTGTACTACTGCACTGTATCATATGCAGTATCAATGGCACAGTTCTGCCCACTGACATTAATATCCTCATTTCTGCAGGTCCCTCCGGTGTTACAGCAAGGCAGGCCATCCATGCTGGTGAGTGTGTTTTAACAATACCTATAATAGTCCTGATAGTGCTAGTAATACTAATGTAACTCAGTAGTGCTCTGTGTGTATACTGCGGGGTGTGCATGTGTGCATGTGTGCCTGTGTACACGTGTGCATGTGTGCATGTGTGCATGTGTGCCTGTGTGCCTGTGTCCATGTGTGCATGTGTGCATGTGTGCCTGTGTCCACGTGTGCATGTGTGCATGTGCGCATGTGTGCATGTGTGCATGTGTCCATGTGTGCATGTGTGCATGTGTGCATGTGTGCATGTGTCCACGTGTGCACGTGCCCACATGTGCATGTGTGCATGTGTGCATGTGTGCCTTTGTCCACGTGTGCATGTGTGCATGTGTGCATGTGTGCCTGTGTCCATGTGTGCATGTGTGCATGTGTGCATGTGTGCATGTGTCCACATGTGCATGTGTGCATAAGTGCATCACTGGTAACATTGTGTGGACACTGTAAACTGTGTTTCCTGTCTTCCTCCCACAGGTTCTGGTGCTGCTCTGGTGTCCTGCAGCAGGGAACCTGAATCTGGTGCCACAGGTACTGATAATAATGATATCTGTGTAATGGCACAGGAAGGTGTGTCAGGGTCCGCCATTGGTCAGCCAATTGACAGTACACAGCTGTCAACCCCATCATTGTGCACAGTCATCCTGTCAGTACATCCTATTTCACCATTGTCCCTAGGTGATGGACAGGATGCAGTGGGCATTGACCAGGATAATGTGGTATCTGTGGCACATGCTTCCCCACACAGCAGCCATGGGCAGGGTCCTGCGATTGTACCACACAGACAGTTGCCCATGGGTTCTCGTGGGAGCATCCATGGGCGTACTGCCTCTGGCAGACGTGCCCAAAGAGGTCTGTCAACCTCAGCTATGTTTCGGGCTGTCATGCAGGCACAGTCGTGTATGGAAAGGTACACTAGACAGGGTCTGAGGGAGCTGAGAGCATGTCGCACAGCCATGACTGACAGTATGCGTGACATCACGGATGCTATCCGTACTTTCACCGATGTCATAGACAGACGTTGTGGGGACATATTACAGCAGTTCCACAACCACATGTAAATGAGCCAGGGCAATGGTGGGCGGTTGCGGCGTCGACGTGGCTGTATGCCAGCAACAGCAGCAGCTGGCAGTCAGCGCGGATGACAACAGGCCCGCGGACGCCCCCATAGTGCCAGCAGCAGCCCCAGCAATGCTGGGTCTGTGTTGTCATTGGAACGCCCCAGGAGACCACATGCACATGGCTCTGGACAGTCCCAACAGGGACCTGTGTCCAGTCAACACACTCCCGCTTCTGATGACAGTACCCAGTCTGGCTTAGTACCAGATACGGTCTGTAGCACCCCTACCAGGCACAGGTACCGTGTCCGTGCCCACAGACACTGATCTGTATGACCTGCCAGGTGCAGTCTGTGGCTGTCCACAAACTCCTGAGGTGGAACTGTGTGCGTACATAAACACATGCGAAATGTTAACACCTAGGGCTACCACATACACGCACACACTGCACCAACAGTGCCCCACCCTGTACTGCTGTCCCTCACCATCACACATACACACACATGTCAATTGGTGGTATCAGTGGCAGACTCAGGCATACCTAATTCACACCCTGTGCATATGATGAAACTGTGCCACCTCCTGCAATCTCCAACATCAGTGCAGGAACAGGTAAACACGTTGCTGATGCACAGGGTGACTACATAGAAGTGTACTAGTAGTATTATGTTGGTAACAGTACAGTGTGCTGATATGACTGTGTGTATATCCCAGCATGCCTGATGCAGTAACCGTATGACTGTCGTGAATTGTTATCTACACCCATAGTATGTACCAAAGTGTAACAGCTGCACATTATTGCATACCGGTGGTAAGGATGTCAACAGATAACCACATACATGGGTAGCACAGGGGGGAAGATAATGCAAGTAGTGATACGCAATGATGGACATGTACAGTAATGGTGGCAAGTTGCCCACAACGACTATGCAATGTGGATGTTTGCGCATGTTGATATGTGTGCAGTACCAATGTAATCCAAATCACAATTAACTATGACATAATATCAGTTCTACCATGGACATCTGAGCTGTGCATTCCTGGGTACATGTTGATAGTGCCTACATATTTGCACTGTTACCTACTGTTAGTGTTACCCCTTCTTTGATGTACAATGGACTACTTCAGCCCTGCTTACTGTAGCTTTGTTTGCATGCATGTTCGCTTGGGGTTCCCTGGAACACTGCTTCCACCTGCAATGCAGAGTTACAGTACTTCTGTGGACTCCTAGTGACATCTGCATAGCGTACTACACGTATGTCAAGTTTACACATAACAGCACGTCACTGTCTGTCCTGTTCGCATGTACGTTGCCTGTGACACATTGCACATGTCTTACCTGGCATTTACCCACGTGTGCAGTCATATATGCCAGTGCTATGAAATCAGTAGCAGTACACCCACACATACACACCTTCAGTATGTTGTTCCCCATTGGCCCTATGTGTTGGTAATCACCATGGCAATCACACTACTATGGTAGCATGTGCAAAGGTAACCTGTGAATCGCCTCTATGATCCAGTTGTGGTTTATGTGAGTCATGTGGCAATGTCACAGCTGCCACATGTATGCAGTCAACCCTCACCCCTGGCCAGGAACGTACAACACATGTGTGGGATGCCACCACATAGCCAATCTGGGGACTGAGCACTCTGAACCCAGTAATGCCATACCCTGTCAGGTGGCATGACATACTACAGTGACTACAATACCAGTCTGACATAGACCCCGCACTGACAGCAATCTGAACACACTGGGGCATACTTGGAGACTCAGAATAGCATCCTGCCTGAGCATCACACACCTCCGCAGCTGGCACACAGGCATACGTTACATCGGAACAGAGCACATGCCACACATGGCACACACATCCCGTGTGCCACACACTCACAGCCTGTAGGGCTACACAACACACCTGCTACAGATGTGTCAGGTACCTCTCTTGGCCACTGCAGTGGGGTCCCGCTCAACAGGCTGTACATGGTGAAGGTCACAGTGATATGCCTGTGGGGCACTATGGTCCACCACAAAACACATGCATACAGGTCAGTCAGAGGCATGGACACATATGACTCAGTCATTGACCATGCCACTATGGATGACCTGAGACATACCTCCCTGGGCTACATGATAGGGAACATAGAAGGGATCTCTCAGCATGTGGCATGGGCCAGTATGAGCCTGATCTTGGTTGCCATCATACCCTCACCAGGTATGCTACCACTATATGTAGGAAGGGTGTTCTATGTCTACATTCTGCTCAATCTCCAATGTCATTCATAGGGTATCCACTGGCTGTCAACGTGTGCTTACATGCTAGGGAAGCCACAATGATTTGCGAGGGGCAGCTTGCACGTGACACCCATGGGCCATTGTATATTGCCGAAGCCCCTTGATACACACATAGTGCCTTTTGCTGCAGGACACGGATTACATAGCCACCTCCGCGGGTATCACACAGGATAGGACACTAACAGTGATGCTACACAACACCAGCAGTGTACACTGCAAGATGCATGCACTGGACACTGTCCTCAGCACGGTGAACTGCAATGTCTGTGCAGTACCAGAGTCCTGATTCATAGCTCACAGGTGCAACCCATCACTGTCAGGTTATACCTCATACCATGCCTGTCGTCCCCTACACATGTAACACACATGTACAGGGGGTGGTATCCTAAGGCACCACAGATACACACACCTCCAGGTTGGCACAGCACAAAGCATCAGGGCCTATTCATATGCAGCTAACAGTGTGTCGGACTGCCTTCTGGTTCATAGTCTGGCACACACAACCCTCCCATACACAGGAAACCCACCTATCCTCCATAACAACACTGGCAATATGACAGTCTCAAGAAATGTCTTTATATGGCCGGACTGCATCCAGCCAAACATTGTCCGTGAGCATTACTGTACCTGTACATCGACTACATGTAGACTATATGGCCCAGACCAGATGTGTATCCCCTGCTGTAGGTATTTTACCATATACACCCAGACTGTATAGACACATACTGCATGCGGCCCCTGCACAGTAAGACACAGTCATATTGTTATGCATTGCGAATACCATTTATCCACTCGAGGCACGTGTCAGACATGGTAACTACTGCAGGTCACAGGTATTTATGTGTATGTGTCACACACATACATCATGTGTGCATTGCCATTGCTGGTTTAGGCAATGGCATGCATTGTTATGCACAAAGACCCACACAAGGTCATAATGTGTGACACAACCACACATGGCAGTTGTGTGTTTCCAAAACATACCTATCTGTACTCTGACAATGGTAATAGACCCAGTAGCGGAGCGCACTATTGGCATTACTGGTGAAGTAGCCCTGTTTGGCTGTGCTGATAGTGTGGTGACATCCCCTGTGTTTACTGGGGGAATATGCAGCATCTGGTGTATTGTAGTATTTGCCAAAAGGATCTGTTCTCACACACTTGCAATTACACACACCCTACTACCCCCCCCCACACACACACACACTTGCAGGATTCATACCCCTACCTAACTATGTCACGACACGTGAGAGAAACGCATTAGCGAAGCGCACTATTCGGCTTACTAGGAGGTTCCTTTTCTCCGGCTGTACTTATAAGGTGCTGACATCATCAGTGTTTGGAAAGGGTAATGTGCATCATGTAGTGTGATCTCCTGATTGCAAAAAAGCACATGTCTTTCATACAGGATTGCACACACACAAACTCCCCACATCCAAACACACACACTTGCCATTTGCAGGTTTCAAACTCCTACCGAACTATGTTATGACACTTGAAAGAGACGCATTAGCAGAGTGCGCTATTCGAATTACTGGGAGGTTTCCCTTCTCCTGCTATACTCATAGGGTGCTGACATCATCTGTGCTTAGATAGGGGAATGTGCATCCTGTAGAGTGCTTTCACAGTTGCCAAAAGGGACATCTCCCTTCCACAGACTTGTACACACACTAACCACCCTCCACACACACTGGGCAGTTGCAGGATTCAACCCCCTACCCAAAAGGGACATCTCCCTCACAAAGACTTGCACACACACTAACCCCCCTCCACACACACTGGGCAGTTGCAGGATTCAAACCCCTTCCTAGCTATGTCATGACACTCGCGACAAACGCATTAGCAGAGCATGCTATTCAAATTACTGGGAGGTTTCCCTTCTCCTGCTGTACTTATAGGGTGCTGACATCATCCGTGCTTAGATAGGGGAATGTGCATCCTGTAGAGTGCTTTCACAGTTGCCAAAAGGGACATCTCCCTCACACAGACTTGCACACACATCAACCCCGCTCACCCACCCACACACACACACACACACACACACACACACACACACACACACACACACACACTGAGCATTTGCATGGTTCGAACTCCTACCTACCTATATTATGACACTTGAGGGAGACGCATTAGCAGAGCGCGCTAACCGAATTACTGAGCATTTGGTCTGCACCTGCAGTATTTATAGGGTGCTGACATCTTTATTTCTACAGAGGTATGTACATGTAGTACTACCTGTCAGGTGGGGGATAGCATATATATGCATTTGCAGCCACCTACGTCAGGGTCAGATATGCACATCGCACTGGCAGGTTTTGTTCTATACCATGCTTCGTGACCACAGGACCTGTAACACACAACACAACCAGTCCAGAACACCACTCCCACATCCAGGACACACGCTTTGCTTCCCTGGGAACAGTGCCGGGATATGCAGGTGTTCACATACACCATTCCAGTTGTTAACATCAGGTACAGGCATATTGTGTGTGGGAACTACTCAGGCCTCTACCACTTTACCCTACAGCCACTACAATTTGTGGGTCCATGTGCTATGGCAGAACCACTCACCACAGCCACATGGGGGAATACATATTGCACCTGTCCATCTGCAACATGGGTACTCACTGTTCCACACCAGAGGTAGACCACCATTGTTGATATCTGACCATACCCACCTTTCCCTGGACATCCAAATCCCATCCCCACCCCCAGGCAAGGTTGTCACTGCAAACAAACTGTATTTAGCACAAGCAGACTCTACACTTGTGAAGACTGGGGTGGACGACTTCAAAGGACCCATGCTGGGGGACTATACTGGCCACTCTGCATAATCCTTGACAACTGCATTCTATGAGCATGTGTAAGGTTTGCATTGATCATGCTATCCCACATATACCCATGACTGCTCCACAACAAGACACCTGTCAGGTGTACACCAGCCATATATGAGCCATCCAACAGACAGAGTGAGCTAATACACTGCAGAGCTGTAGCTCTCAGAGGGAGGACATCTGTGAACAGTACCGGCATGACACTTCATTCCCACGTAATCATCACAACACAGTGTTGACAGTGGAATTGTCCAGACAATGCAGATAGGGCCTCCCTCAGTCTGTTATTGACGCCCACTTACTGTTAGAGGTCCTCAGCAACCCTCTTCCAGCACACACCAACAACAGGGCTGTGGCTTAGCACATTCAAACCCTGGGATCTCTACTGTGCCCCTGCTTGACAGAGGCACAGCTCACTAGCCTCACATGTTGCCTTATGTGACCTACTTTACAGTGGCACAGTAGCCTACTGTACTGGGGATGCAGATGCCAAGCACACTCTGGCTAAGCTGTCATTCCCTAGGGCAACAAGCCTAGTATTGACCTCTACACCCATATGTTCAATTGTCAGATGCACAATATTTGTTGTGCTGTTAGACTGTTTGCAGGTCTTTATTGCCATAACATTCCCTGTTCCTATGAACAACTTGTGTATCTGTGGAAGATGTTTGAATATGAGTGCGATCCACTATATCACTTATGTCTCTGTAGTCATTTACTGTGTGCACTGGGCAGATTGCTGTGTTGTGGTTGGTTCCTGGAATGACACGTACAAATACCAGATATGTGTGCCCAACTGCTAAACGGAGATATGGCCTAAGTGTGTGAACATGCCCAGTTCAGCCTTTCCATGGCATGTTGTCTGACATATGCCTCATTTATCAAAGTGTGCGAGCATGCCCAGTGTGAGCTTTCCATATGTTGAACTCTGAAGTCCACTACATATTTGGGTGTGTGTGAACTTCAACAATATCTCACGTTTATGGTTGTGTGTTGGGTGTCATGTTGTGTACTAACTGGCCAACTGCTTCGTGTCTGCCACAACAGGGATTATACTGTGCCTGCAGGGATTGCATGGGATACTTTGCATACAGTTATCAACATCCTTTCATAATGACCTAACACTGTAGTACCGTATAGTGTACTGGTTCAGTACTTTCACTGTGGTGGACAGTATCCTGGGCTTTAGTCCTATCACTGCTTGACATCTTCATAGTGAGCACAACAGACTGTGTAGGGGCCAGTTGTGCACATATGACCATGTTGCATTATGTTCAGATATGGACTACCTACACCAGGCTTGTCCAACATTGGTAGTGTATTCCACAACATAGGTGGACATTGGCAAACACTAGCGATGTTCCCTAGGCCATTTCTGATGCTAGTCACAGAGTATGTTTGTCCTTCGACACACATTGTAACTGGAGTTTGCCATGACATATGTCATGGTTAGTATACTGTGCCTCTGTCTACCTCTGACATAACAGTGATACCCAGGGTTAACCTACCATCTCCCATCCACTCATCGGGATTCTTCTTGAGGGGTGTCGATAGGTGACTCTCTGGCTAACCTGTACTGGGAGTTTACTCAAGAGTGGGGGTGCCTTCTGTGTTATGGATCATTCTGTACAGCTTGTCCTATGTATGTCAGTGCTGGGGTTCAGGTCTCTCATGTGCATAGCTCACTGCCATTCAGATTGTACAAGGTGCAGCATGTTCATTGATTCCAGCTTGGACATGGCTTCATACATCAGGCACAGCTTGCCTCTGGGTGGGCAGTATGGCAGTGTGTGGAGCTGCAGTTTGTTTACTCAGGCAACACATGGCATCTGTTCATGCTCTTTGCTACTCCTGGTGGGGTACTGTTGTGGACTTTACAGTTGATGGAGGTGTCTGCTGAGGTATATCCCACAGGGGCTATTGTAGTCAATTGTGATGCTGATGAAGGATGACTGCAGAGCCACAGTGACCTCCCTTTATCTACATCTGACAACCTTCATGATTGGGTGGGTATATGGTATGTTTCTCTAACACTACAGCCACATGTTTGTCCAATGCAGGATATCTATCACCTTGTGTCCCCAGGTCTCTCATTACATGTTAGGTGCGTAATGGGTTAACACCTGTGTGGTAATTTGTGGGCACTTACTGTATATCCACGGTGGTTGTCTATACACAGTTCTGCAATTAGCTTGCTGACATGGCTATGGCTCCAGTTGTCTGTTTTTAGGTGGCCCTTTTGTGGGTTGCTTGTGTCAGCTGGGGGTCGGATATGGTGGGCTGTTTGTACTCCTCTGCATACATGTTCAGTCACAGTCATTCCATGTTGGCCTGTACCTATGGGACATATATATGGAACTGGGGGGGGTCCCAGGACCAAGCCTTGTGGGATGCCACTCATATCTGCTTTGTAGTCTGACATGGATGCAGCATGTCTGACCATGTCAGTTCTGTCCTTGGTCTGGTTTGCAACCCCTCTACTGACATAGGGGTATATATTTAAGCTGGTGAACATATCCATACTGAACTCGTAGGGTATTGTCTGGAAGCATATGCGCGGTCCATCTACGCTGTGTGGACCACATTGCCCTCATCAATGACCTTAATGACTGTTTCAAATGGGTCAAACATGTTTAGGGGCAGGATCTGCAGTTACGACAGCCACACTGTGTAGGGTCCAGTGTCAGTAGGTCCACGATAGCTTTATGTCTGCGGTACATACTGATCCTTTCCATAGCTGTGCAGACCAAGCTTGTCAGGATCCTGGGGTGGTAGTTTGCATCCATTCAGGCAACACCTTTGTTGTGAAGGACCACTGTTGTTGTACACTGCTCTTTGGGTACCTATCCTGTGATAAGGCTGACATTGGGCAGTAGTGTGATTTGGCATTCCATTATTCTTGGAGTCCATGTTGGCCTCAGCCCAGGACACCATCACATACCTTTGCTGCTGTGTGTTTTGCTTTGCAGATGATGGCTGTTACCTCAGCATCTGCAATGCCAGGGGACCAGCAGTCTGCTGGGATAGATATTTTGCATTTTGGGGGGTGGGGGGGTTGCACTGAACCTGTCAGGTTGTATGTTGGCAATATGTGTGTGTGTTTGGCATGTTGTTTGTAATATCTGTGTGATTCAGAGCATATCTGAATTCCCAACATGGTTCCTACCATCAGTTAAGTAAGCCTTGTGATTATCCTTAGTGTACTGTACAATTTGTATCTTCATAGTTTCTTGGGTTCATACTAGGCTATCCACCCTAGGGTATTAGTAAGCCAAGCCAGAGTGTGTGTGTCTTTCGCCGCCCCTTGCTATGTGACTATTATGGCCATTTATGATTTTCTTTACTGTGCCTCTGTCTGGACGTGACACAGTGAAGACCCCCAGTGTACATGTATGATCATCCATCCACTTGGCAATATTCCTGTTGAGGTGTGTCAGTGAAGGGCTCTGCCTAACATGGATTGGGATCCTGTTTCTGGGTGTGGGGAGCCTCTGGGTTATGCATCTGTCCCTCCAGCACATCCTATTTCATTATGTGTTGAGGCTGACATCTGTCACTCTCACAGCTCCAATGGCTTTGATTTCCTGTGGTGGAGCATGTCCATTACTCCTGTGTTGGACATGGCCTTGTACAACAGACATACAATGCCACTGTGTAGGCAGTCTGTGACTGCATTCAGCTGGGGTGTCTACAGCCAGGCAGCATATGACATATATTTGACACCTTTTATCCTCTTAGCGGGGTACCTTTGAGGTCTTCCGAACCGCTGCAGGTGTCAGGTATGGTACATCCCATATGAGTCATTGTACTAGATTATGGGTCTGATAAGGGAACAGTACAGGGGCACAGTGACCTCTGTTGATGTAGATGTGAATCCTTTCATGATACGGTGTCCAATATAGACAGTCTTCCTAGCCACATTGGCATTGTGAGTGTCACATGACAGGTTACTGTCGACTTGTGTCCCTAGGTCCCTGATTACTCCTTGCATACATAATGGTTTACCACCTATGTGGTAATTTGTGAGTACCTTGTCTGGTATTTGGTGGGACATTCATACTGTCCAGTGTCTTCAGGATGTCTGGGTGGGGTTCTTGTGTGTGAGAGTGTGGTCTGTCGCATGCTACAGTCTGTACAGCAGTTTTGACTACACTTAGGTGCACCGTGCACATGGGTGGTCTCCGCTGCTTCGTGCATTGTCAGTTACCTGGCCGTATGGGTGTCTGTGCTGCATATGGATACTCCCCCTCCTTTGATGTTTTGGTCCAGGTGTTGGGGCCATAACGCATGATATGTGGTATAACCTGGTAGTGCTGCTGTGCTATCAGTAGGCTTGCAGCAGGCTTCTGTCACTGCACAGACATCGATGTTCTCCATACTGGGAAGTGCCTCAGGGGCATGCATATTGCAGTTTACACATCTGGCATTGGTCAGCATTACCCTTATGTTTCTTACCACTTATGTTTTCTAGGGTGGTGGGTTAGTCTTTTTGGCCTTGCCTACGTACGGTTCTATGGAGGTGGCAAAGGCCTTATCCAGTATCCAGACGCCCAGGGGTAACAGGTTCAAGCCATCCCTGGAACAGCAGCATGGCTTGTCATGCATGACATCTCAAGCAGACAGACATTAGACCCTCTTGAACTGACAGCTGTAACTGTGCCACCTGTTAAAGCTGATCATTCTGTGTTTGTACTGTGGCATCATTCTTGGTGAGGGTTGGACGCTGCAACCGGCCAGTGTCATACCGGCCTGGGGTACATACTCAGAGAGCTTATCCATATCTCTTTTCATGTAGCCCAGGGGGGTACATCTCAGGTCATTCACACCAGCATGGACAATGAGTGCATCATATTTCTGCTTGCTTTGGGGTGACCTGCGTACTTGTGTTATGTGGCATATTGTGGCAGCCTACAGGCAGCTTACTGTACCCTTTCCCTTGTTCAGTCTGGTGAGTGGGACAGCAGTGTGTCTGCCTATACAGACACCTATTACAACTGTATCAGGCATGTTGTTTCTCCTTCTGGCCTGTAACTGTTTGGCACACCAGCTTTGTATACTATGTGTTGCATGTGCTATGTTTGGAGGTTGTGGTTGCTTGGGATCTGCTTTGGAGGCTTCTGTTGGTGTGGTGTGTTTGTAATTAGGGCCTCCGGGAATGTTTTTCTGTGTTTATGTGTTTGGTTTACGGTTGTGATAGGCCTATGTGGGACTGGGTTTGTGGTGTATGTGGTTACCGTCTCATCCTGACTAGTTTTGACAGTACTGAGTTGGGGGAGCTCAGCCTCTGGTTTGGATAAATGGTTGCATCTCTCACATATATTTGTATTTATTGGGGGGAGTTGTGGGTTGTCTGTGTACTTGGGGCAGGTGTCACATTGCCTCTGGATTCACAGATTCTACTTGTTGTGGCTGGCCTTAGTGGATTGTATGTGTGGACATATTTTATTGCCATACTACTGATCAGTGATTACTTCCCTTTTTATGTTTGCTCTGTCATGTAGTAGCTTCCTCATTCTCTTGCATGGTTTGGTAATGGCTGGGGTCCAGCATGCCAGATGCCTGTGTGTATGGCATTGTGTCTTGTTGTTATTTGTGATTGCATACTCCAAGCATTCCTGGCTGTGTTGATGGAATGCCTGTATAACATGTTCTGCGGTGTGTCCCATATTCTGCACTTGCACAGGGCCTTTTGTGGATTCCACATCGGTTTGGAGGGGTGCAACCTATGCTTTACACATGTTTTTCACTGTGGTTTTCTGGCCAGGGACTGTGGTCAGGATGTGTATATCCAGTGTGATTACTCTATGGTCTGGTCTTACCAGTGAGGGATACACTTCTCATCTTGCCATCCAGTACACATGTTGCTGATTATCACATCCAGTATGCTTACCCCTCTTGTGGGAGTGGTACGTTGTTCCTGGGCATTTTGGTTTATGGATTCTGAGAACTTTTCTCCTACTGTGTTGGTGCTAGTATAATGCTCCCAGTGTATGTCTGGGTATTTTCAGTCAAGCAATATAATGTGGTTTGGGGGGCTTGATATATTCATGTATTCCAACATAGGCCAGGTGCAGTTCCTGGTATTAGGACAGTAGTCTGCAGCAGGCTATATACTGGGAGGTGGTTTTAGCCATTGGTATTTGACCATGGCTAATTCATGCTGCTTCTTGTTGTGGTACCAACATGGGGGTGTGGTTATCCTTGACATTTGTTGCTAGTCACCCTCCTTTTGTAGCTTGTTCCATGTTTTGCGGCTGTACAGCACAGTATGAGGTGTAACCTGGTAGTGTTATGGTGCTGATGTGAGCCTTGACCCAGTTTTCTATTACAGGACTGATATCAACATTCTCCATACTGTGTGCATTTACACTGCACGCATCTTGCTGTTTAGACTTCTGGCATTGGGTAGCGTTACATCTAGATTCCTATCCCTTGTGGTACCTATGAAGGTGGGTTTGTGTTTTGAGACTTACCTATTCAGGGCATGCTGTGGGTACTGACAGCCTTTGCCAGTATCCATGGGGCCTGGACTGATAGGTGCACGCCACCCCTAGCAGGTGGTGCATCATGTCATGCTCCGCATGTCTTCCCAGGCTGAAACACATTGGCTCCCCTTTGACTAACTGCATTATTTCAGCCAGTTATTGCAATTGATCAACCCATCGTCATTTTGTGGCTTCATGCTTGGTGAGGGTGGATGTTAGTCAGGGTCCTCAGGTGTGCATATAGTACATGGTGTTACATTACTTAACACATGGCATTCCTGCCTCAAGTGGTGCTGCAGGGCTGCCTCTGTCAGATGCGCATATTACACTCCCTGTACATGTTTGTGAGCAGGTCATGTCATTTTAGGCATCCCTGTTATTATTTGAGTGAGTCAGAGGGGGTATCATTCCCAAGGTTCCTACTGAGCCAGTGTATGTGCTATGCATTGCCTCTTTGCCAAGGCCAGGGCATACTGGGCATGCCTCCTTCTGCCTACTGGGGCAGGCTCAGGTTGTTCCTCCTCCGAGTCACGCTCTGCCTGTGATGGCCTTGGCAATGGTGGGGGGCTGTTTGGCCCAGCCCTATGCTGGTCCTGCTGCAGCTGTTTTTGCATGATCATATTATGTAGCATAGCACATACCACGACAATTTGGGTACATGTAGTTGGTGTGTACTGCAAGGCTCCACCAGATGTGTCCAGACACCGGAACTGTGACTTGAGCAGCCCAAACACATGCTCTATTACATTACATGTTTGTGCGTGTGCCTCATTATGGCGTTCCTGTTCAGGTGTGTGTGCGTTTCTGATGGGTGTCATCAGCCACGGCTCCAGTGCATAACCTGCATCCCCCACTAGGTGTCCGTGTGGGATGTCCCCATTGGCAAATGTCTGGTACAGCTGCGTCAAATGCCAGATGTGGGAATCATGGTAGCTCCCAGGGCAGCCAGCACAAACATTCATTATTATGCCCTGGGCATCACACATGATCTGGCAGTTGATGGAGGGGAAGCCCTTGCGGTTAATGTAGGCCCTACCCTGCTCATCGGCTGGTGCTTTGATGCGTATGTGCGTGCAATCTATTGCACCCACTACCTCAGGGTATTCCGCTATTTGCTGGAAGAGACGCATATTGCTGGCCAATACCTCACGGGCATTGGGGAAATATACATGATCACCGACATGTGCTGACATGGCATCCAGGAACTGGTGCAGTACCCTGGAGGCTGATGCCTGTGATATCCCCATCATATCACCAGTTGGTCTTTGGAAGGTACCTGTTGCTAGTATTCTTAGGCCAACACATACCTTGGTTTCCACTGGGATGGGTTCCCCTCTGTTGGTTCTGTGTGTGAGGCGTGGTCTGCACAGCTCAAATATTTGCTGCAGGAGCTCTCTGTCCACTCTATAGTGCTCTACTATCTCCAGCTCATGTAACCCGTGGTAGGTGACCCTAGGCCTGTACACTCTTCTCCGTCTCCTCACTGTGGGTTGTCTGGCACCATCTGCATTGTCACCACCCTCAGCAAGTCGCCTATGTCTCATTATGACAGCTATGGCAGCCCCTAACATTTCTGCTCTGAGTTCAGCTTTTTCAGTTTTCACTTCTAATAGCTTACTCCTGTCTTGCAGTGTCTCTTGAGAGAAACATCCTGCACTGCTGTTTGCAGAGTTTTAAGTGCTGGGCTGGGCTACTATTCTGCCTGTGTAATTGCCTGCTTCTAATTGTTTTCACTTGCTAGCTCCAGCAGTATTCCCTGCTAGCTTCCTACTAATTCTGTTGCTTCCTTTTTCCTGTCTGTTTCCCCAGGGGGGAGCAGTGTGCATACCAGCAGAAACACGCTCACAGTGGCTTACACGCGCACACACATGCTTACACGGTTCAGGATCTGCCTATTTGGGTTAAAACACACGCACACCAGCGCAAACAGTCTTACAAGTCTGTCAACAGGCTCCCACATGCTCGGTCTGCCTTACAGGCGCGCACACTGCCCTACTCGCGCTTCATGGCGCGCACACGTGCGCATGCACGACCAGCAAGAAACTTTGGTGTAAGTAACAGTGTACACCTTCCATTTCTTGACTTTCCCATGCTTATCTTGTGGCACTCCTCTTTCCCTGATCTGTGTCTGTCATCTGTCATGTTACACTGACCTCCAATGAACTGCATTTCTTTCTGCCATTCCCCCCTGTGATGTCACCTATCTCCTACTCTATTCCTCCCCCTTATGTATCTCTTACACTACTCAGACTGTGCTCATTTGCTATGTGACTATGGGATTCAGTATCCTAACCCTCATTTACATGAGATTGCCTACTAATGCTTAGTTACATGTCTTAGACTCAGCTTCCCCCCTTAGCAACCACTACACGGTGGCCATGTTGTTTTTGGTCTGCTGGTCCCTGCATTGTCATTCCATGTATTGCATAAAACCCACATTTGTGGGTTTATAACCTTCATTTTTATGTTTTATACAGCGCAGCCCATTTGCGCGGGGCTGCGCTGCGTTTAAAAAAATTATATTTTTTTAATTTTTGCATCGGGTTACCTTGCCAATGGCCACATATTTGGCCATTGGCATGCTGCCTGACACATATGCACCCTTTATTTGGAGCTGACATGGCTCCATTTTGATTTTTGCAGAAACGTACTCAGTTGTCAACTGAGTTCATTTCTGCAGCTAAAATGTCTCTTACACGGGCTGGTTTCTGCTTCGTGGATCGCTAATATACCTCATTTGCATACCTTTCGGCTGCAAGTGAGGTGTTTAGCATATCCAGCCCAGTCCGTGTAAGAGACGTTTTAGCTGGTCTCTTACACGGAGTTTCGGGCTGTTCCTGGATCGCGAGGCTTGCATGGAGTGTTACACGTCTCTTACACTCCGTGCAAGCCTTCGTGAATCCTGCCCATGCTTTCAACATACATGCATACATATCAGCAAATGTGAAAAATGTAAAACCTTTTTCTTGCATGTTATTGATTGCATATACCTAGTATTAGAGTGACTGATGTGGAAAATCATTTGGAAACTAAGGAATATGAATGGCTGGTGATATTCCAATGCCATTCTAGATCATAGATTAAACGGCCACTTGAATTTTACATGTGTTTTGGAAAGACAGGTTAAAATAAAAAATAACATTGATCTATTTTATATCAGAAATATTCTCCAGATGTTTTAGAAACTTTATTCATGTTATAAAGATGTTTTATAGGTATTTTGTGCTTATTTTTTATGCATATGCTTTTACATTTGAATAAAGATAATCATGTGACATTTTAATTGTTATTTAAGCTTAGATGCAAGGAACTTTTGCAGTAATCTGATGAGTTTTTATGGTTCAAACAAAAGCAGTTATTTCTGGCACCAGTTAATAAACTTTTCATCTGTGTTTCACTTGGTTTGTTTTTATTTTTATTTTTCCATTGTATGGCCATTGCCATCTGCATTTTTATTTTATCACTTTCTAATATACTGGCTAAGCTGGTTCCCTTAAGCTAGTAAACATGTCCCATTCTTCTACTCTGTCTGCTCTGACACCATTCCTTAAATATCTGGTGTAGCTACATCATAGTTTCCCTTTCTCACATACTTTTAACTCAGAATAGATTATTTCTGCATCTTCTTGTATGCCTTGTCATGCATTCCCTTTTATTGTCCTGCTGTAGTCTTTCTACACATTCTCTTGATTGACTTGATATTGATTTTCCAGTATGGGGCCTGAAATTACCACAGTTGTGGCACAACCAGGGATGTATCCAGAGGTAATGTAACTTCATTGTTCCTTGAGTCTGTGTTTAAGAATACAAGACTCAGTCAAAGGAGCATTGGATACATGGCTGATGGTTTATTTCTGCTGTTATTACCATATGGATGTCTTTTTTTCCTGATCTGTGATTTTTATAATCACTTCTCCCAGATAGTATTCCAGTCTTGAATTATTACAGCCCAGAGAAAGTAATTTATGCTTCCTAGATTAAACCTTAGATAACACTTTTCAGCCCACTTTGCCTCACTCCTTAGGTACCTAAGTTTAAAGCCTCATCTCCCCATCCTCCATTGCATCTTACAATTTGACATGTATTTCTTTTAATAAATGAATAAAATAAATAAAATAAAAATTGAGGGACCTCTGTGCTACTTAAGGAATTATCTTCTCCATTTCAACTTTACAGACTGATACTGTTTCTAGAAATCTTTCTCTGATTTGATCCACATACCTCCTTGGTCAGAAGTCACAATATAAGACATAGTGGGATCCATTA
Source organism: Protopterus annectens (assembly GCF_019279795.1). NCBI lineage: Eukaryota > Metazoa > Chordata > Ceratodontiformes > Protopteridae > Protopterus > Protopterus annectens. The sequence goes on from NC_056741.1 coordinate 1,906,094,735, forward strand.
TGGACCATAACTGTGGTTCTTCACACAGACCAACCTTGGGTAAAAATATTGTTGACTCTGTATATTTATCAAAAGTCTGTTTCAGTGAACATTGCTTTATAAGGATATTTTCTTTCAGGTATGGCAAAAATATGTCAAACTTGGACCTCAGACATCAAGATATAAATATTTCTGGTAGTAAAAAAACTGACATCTGAGAAATAATTGTGTAACTGAACAAGAGCAATAATTTCCACATTCTTACCTTCTGTTTTCTTCACACCTTCTAAGGATATACAGCCGCACAGCAGTTATGCAATACTTTCATGTCTCTTAATAAAGTTTAGAATGTCTGCACTGATGGAACATAATCAATTACCAAACATCAGCATTTGTTTTTCACTAACTTCATACAACCTAGTAGAATTCATGGAATGTGTATCTATCTACCTTTAATTAGCATCTGTCAAAAAACAAATTTCCACGAATGTGGCAATTTAAATTCTAATCTAGACCATGACATTTTCAAAAAAATCCATGGGTATAAAGTTAAATGTCACACGATATGTTGTTTCAGTGTGCATTCTTTGCACACCTTTACTTTCCCTTACTACATTCCAAGAACTGCCAAAATCTACCATTCCAACCATTTCAAAATGAGCTTAATGCAGCATTCCTGTTATAACAAAATGATCCCGTGAGTGACTTATTACTGCCTCACAGTACAGAATCTTCTCTGACACTTAATCCCTTTTTGCTGAGTAGTCTGGTGTGAAGCTTGGCTCAGTTATTTCTGCTGACTATCTTGAGACATATCTGTGAGTGTGTCATAAAGTTACAGCATTGGAAATCTGCTGTTTAATGTTTACTATACAATGCTGCACTGTCCACAGCACCTATACAATGCTGCACTGTCCATAATACCTAGGGCCAGACTTAAAAAGAGTTGCTCTCAGTGCAAGTCTGCTTTGATTCTGAATGCCTTGCTCCCAGTGTAAGTGATTTACTTAGGTGAAAAACATAAGCAAGCTTACACCAGGGGGGGCCAGATTCCAAAAGACCTGCTCTCAGTGTAAGTGGTCACTTACATTAAGAGCAACTCTTTTGTAATCAGGCCCCTAATATCAATATTTAATCAGGTGCATCTGAGTCTGTAATCTTTTCTCAAATATCCAACCTATAAATGCATCTGCCTTAGACTACTGAACGAATGTCATTCTAAAAAATCTAGGTTTAGCATCTGCTGGAATAGGTAGCCTATAATGTATCCACATTAGTTTATAGAACTGATGTGATTCTAAAAAATCTAGATTTGGCATCTGCTGGAATAGGTAATCTATAAAAGTTTCACTATTAACTTAGAGAACTGGTGCAATTATGAAAAATTTTGGTTTGATATTTTCTGGAATAAGTAAGCTATAAATGTATCAGCATTAGTGTACAGAAATAGTGTGATTCAGAAAAATCTATGTTTGGCATATGCTGGAATATGTAACCTATAAATATATCACCCCTAGTGTACAGAACTGATATGATTCTGGAAAATCAAGGTTTGGCATCTGCTGGAATAGGTAATCTATAAATGTATCTGCATTAATGTACAGAACTGAAGTGATTCAGAAAAATCTAAGTTTGTTATCTCTTGGAATAGGTAACCTATAAATGTATTTGCATTAGTGTACAGAACTGATGTGATTCTAAACAATCTGTTTGATCTCTGCCAGGATAGGAATATTAGATGCAATTCCTTTTAAAGACCAGTTTCTTTAAATGCTGAGTTATATTTAATAAGCACTTTTTTCAAGAACTCCCCTTTCAGAATTTATGTGCTTTACTTCAGTCTAGCTTTACCAAATTTTAATCAGCCATCTTTATACCAACTAATTATTATTAAAGGTAATGTTTCCTTTTTGTTCCTTATAAACAGATTATGTTTTGGCAACTCCTGCTATGTTATATGTTCTGATAAGTTTTCAGTGTAGCATCAGTCTCAGTTGGCTTAAAACATTTCTTATTTCCATGAAGTTTGTTTCACTTATGATGATCACACTATCCCCAGTACCAACTTCAAAATTCAAAGTCTTTCCTTCTAATTTTATTTGTACGAAAAAGTGTTAGCATTTTGTATAATCAAGGACTCTGCTCAACTGTGCAGAATTCTGCAAAATGTCTGTGATTTTGGCTCATAATCACTGAGGATTACAGTCAGTCACTAATGCAATATATATTTCAGTTTCATACTTATTGTTCAGAAAATGTATGCAAATACAAAACCTGATGTTATATTAACTTTTAAGTGAATTAGAATAGTATTTAAAAATGTCTATCTTTTTTGTCTTTGTCCCTAATTCTTGAGCAAAGAACTTGAAAGCTATGGATTCAAGGTCTATAATCTAAGCTTTCTTTCATTTGTTTGGATTCAAACTTTCTGATCAGATTTCTTAAAATTAATTATACGCATATATAGCATTTTCTCATATAAATTGACATTGAGAAGTTTTATGTTATTTACCAAGGTCTGCACGCACATACAGACAAGCACACACAAAAGAAAGAACACATCAAAGTTATGTCCAACTCAGAAGATTCCCAGTATACTTAAAAACCTGTATTTCAGCTGAAGGCACTTGGTCCACTATTATTCTTAATCATCAATGACATATCTGCTGACCTGCCCACCTCATCTTGGCCCTTTATGCAGATGATATCTCATTAATTGAACTGTGCAAGAATACTTTGACCCTTCAAAAGACACTGCAGTCTAGCGTTACAAATTTATATCCCTAGACAAAGAAATCCATGCTCATAATCCATCCCCTGAAACCTAATGACATTTGGTGCTCAACAACTCTCTTATGCCTGAAATTGTATGAAGTTAGGGCTAAGATATTTGGAATTACTGAGATGTGAAGCATGGAGGAGATGGAGGCTTGCCACTCTCCGAAAACATGTTTTCCGTTTTCTTTTTAGGTTGAGTGATGATTTTACAATTTTATATTATCTGTTGTTTTATTTTAGCGATGACATCCAGCCAATAAAAGTGCCACTGATGTGCTGCAATGTCAGGGTTGTGCATATATATTTGTCTACAACACTTAGTCAAATCAGCAGCTAAGCCAGCATCTGTTTGGTCAACACCTATTTTGCTAGTGAAAGCAGATGGATGACCGGTGTATGAGGTTGACAATCCCAGGGTAGGGGAATTATTTCCTTTCACCAAGGACTGTGCAAACTCTGAGTTTGTATATATAATTAGCAAGGGGCAGAAGCAGGGTGGCTTGCTCCACTGCAAAAACACTTGCATTTGGTCTACTATACTCTGGGGTAATCCCCAGAGTATGCACATGACATGTGTATCTTTGCTGTTTTGGTGGTGATATATTAATATTGTGGTGGTTGGTGTGGCTGGTCATTTGACCATACATGAAATACATCAGCCAGTGCATGGACATGGAACATCATCTTGTGGCACCTATTGATGGGGGCTGTGAGAAAGTTAATGAGAAATAAATATTTGAATCAAGAAGCAGAGAACCAGAAATCTTTCATTTCTTTATTTGTGAGTCAGATAATAAACATCATCATTAACAGGATCCTCTGACTGTGTGCGGTTGTATCTATCTGTTCCTAGTGTCTGATAACTACCTTGACAAAGCAATGAAACAAAAGCATTATTGAGCATACATAAAGTAATTCAGAAACACTAACTGTGTATAGACAATGTTTAGCAGTAGAAATAGAGAAGAAGGTAATATTTTTTATGCCATTTAACAACTTCTACTAACACAGTGGTGAACAATTATTTACATTTATTTCTTATTAGCTTTATGTTCTATTCCCTTATAATGTACTTTCTCCAGGCTATGAAATGGATCACTGGCCATGATTCTTTATTCCCTTACTCTGACTTTTCTCCTTGTGAGTAGTGAAAGTGATGATTTGGCTATATAGCGCAAAAGCTGATAATGGTCACCGGGTACCATATCACTACATTTGTCTGCTGTTTATTGTAGGTCTTATCCATTATTACAAGATTTCAAATTCATTGCTAGAGCCTGACCCATTTATATGTCACAATGTGTTCCATATTCTTTGTGATGATATGAGGTAGTGCCATCTGTGGTAGGGGGAGTAGGGCAGTACATGTGTAATATTTGCCAGCATAAATTGCTGGAGTTTTGTAAAGAATTTTATGTCATTTGACTATCACACTGTTTTGTACAGATGCTTGTGTTAAAAATGTATTTTAAAGTTGCTTGTGTTAAAAATGCATCAACAGTGGGTCCTGCTGGACAGAAAAGAGATATACATGTATGTTAGACATATTATTTATAACTGATAAAATGTATATGTTTTAACAGAGAATTCTGGAAGGGAAGAGGTTAATCTCAGTCCAGCTTATTTTGAAAAACAGAAGGAAATGACGTTATTATAGGAAGGATCTGATGAAGGCAATACGCTGAAAGCACTTATCCAGATTTTTAACAACTATTTTAAGTTTGTTTAATAAAGTTTTACTTTGTGACATGTACACATGTATGTTTTTAATTGAATGCTTGCAGTACAGAGAGCTCTGTGGTGGTTAAGTCCTATTGCTTTTCTTTATCTATGTTGGTTTTTATACAGGACTGCCTTTATCATCTTCAAAGGAAGTGGGTTTTTTTCTGCTGTTTACTAATTTTGAAAAATAGGTTGAAAATTAAATGGATTGGTTTAGGCCATAAAGATTTTATCTTATAGGTCTGATTGTAGCCAGAGACAAAAATGTCTGGGAAAACCAAGACTATGAATCTTACTGTATTGTCCGTACCGGTGAAACAATTGCTACCTTGGAAGGGTGGAAGCTTTTGAAATTGTTTTATAGCTTTCAGATGCTTCAACAGATCTTACAAAGCTCTGGGTGTGTATTGTATCAGAGTCAGGTGACCAGATGTGATTTCATTCTATAACCAGCACTGAAATGATTCTTTAGATATTAGTGAGAGATATGATGAAACTCTCACAGCAGCACTTTGCTTTTTGGAACCTGGCAGGAAAGCTCTCTCACCGATATCTCATACAACAACACCGTTCATCTTACCTTGCTGAAGTAAGCAACTTGACACATCTTATCTTGCCTTCCTGTTGTAAGCAACTCAACACGCTTCATCTTGCCTTGCTTTAGTAAGTTACCAGGGAAAAGAAATCCTTTAATCAGTCAGGAAAATATAGTGAGATTAGTAATATATTGCATCTGTGTGAATCTGTCCTTCTGTGTAATTTTTTTATATCTCCTGTGAATGAAGCACTGGTGTTTATTGTAACTAGATATCCAATATTCTCATGTTTTCTATTTGATTATTTATTATTAAATATTTCTATACCTTTCATTGTAGCTGGTCTTTTAGAGAATACTTTTCACATCTTAAGAGTACTTATGCTTATTTTAGTGATGCTGTGGCTGCTCCTGAAAGCCTTGCTGCACTCGTCAAACTCTACCATTTGTATTAGTATTAATTTTACTCAGTATAATTGGGTACCCTTGCAAGAGCCTTAGAGTAGCTGTTTGATGGCAGAGTAATTACCTTATAGTCTGGGCAGAGGGGGCACAGCTGGTAAATCTGTGCCAGCCTTTCTCAGGGGTGTGTGTCTGTGTGTGTGTGCGTGTGTGTGTTTATCAAATATCTAAGTGTGTGTGTCAGCTACTTGGAACAGGGACACAGAGCTCCAAAGTGGTCAGTTTGGAGTCTTGATTGGGGCATGAAGAGAGAGAGAAAGAGAGAGAGAAAGTCCAGTCCTAGGTCTGGAATGTGCTCCCCGTGCACTCTTAAGGGAAATTGTGCTTGGTGCATATTGCTGGATCTAAAAATACTGTGTGTATCCATTTTTGCTTCTAGTGGCTGTATCTCACCGGTGTCAGTGGTGAGGATTGAGGCTCCTTTATTACTGGCCCAGAGTAGGGACTGTCACATATTGGTGGCAGCTGGGTGGGATATTAATTGAACTTCAGTAGTCTTTGGGCAGTTGTCAATGCATCTGTGTGTACTCTTAGCAACCACAAGGTAAACATACAGAGTTTCATTTTCACAACAGTTTTATTTTTTTTTTGTTAGTTAGGTTTAGTCAGGGAAAGCAGGTAAAATGTCAGCAGAGGATTATGGCAAGCTGACAAAGAACCAGTTGGCCAATGTTGCGAAGCAAAAGGACTGGTGCATGCCAACCTGACTAAAGTGGAAATGATTGCAGCCTTATTCACAGCTGCAGCATGGACCAGCAACCAGGAAGGCACCAGTCTAGTGATGGGGATGTACAGCCTTCAGAAACAGGACAGTTCACCTTTTCTTCAGAGGACTTAAAAACCCATCTGGAATTAAAGAGACTTGAACTGGAGGCCAAACATTTGGAATTAGAGTCAGTGGAGAGACTGCAGCAGTTAGAGGCTGAAGAAAAGGAGAAACAAATGGAATTAGAATCAGCAGAGAGATAACGACATTGGGAGGTTGAAGAGAATGAGAGACTGTGGCATTTGGAGGCTGAAGAAAAGGAAAAACAGTGCCAACACGAGAGGGAGATGCTGACTCTTCATCAGGGTCATGAAGGTAATGGGGAAAGGAATAATCAAACCCTGAAGCAATAAAGGTCAGTAAATTTCTTCCTCAGCAGTTTAGGCAGGGCGATAATTTTGATAGTTTTATTCAGGTATTTGAAAAAGTATGTAAACAGTATAATGCTGACCAAGGGCTCTGGGTATGGTTCCTGACCCCCTTACTCCATGGTAATGCTGTAACTGCTGTTTCTAAATTGTCTCATACTGATTATTTAAACTATGATAAAGTTAAACAATGTTTATTGGAATGTTTTAAGTTAACACCTGAATCTTAAACAAAAAAGTTCCTTGAACATAGATGCAAGGCAGATGAACGTGTATGTGATTGTATTGCTGAGTTAAGCACTTATTTTCATAGGTGGGTAAGTGGGTGTTAGGTCACCACTTTTGAAAGGTTGGCAGACCTTTTGGTGAGAGAACAAGCCCTTAGCACTTTGTCTGAGGACATGAGAATCTAGTTGGCAGACCAGGAGAGTAACCTGCAGATCAGCTGGGGACAAAAGGGGATCTTAACAAACAGGGCATCACTGTACAAGAAGAGGATACCCAGTGCTGTACATGGATATAAGGGAACCCATGGTGGATAGCCTAAACCACCCCAACAGAGTCCACCAGTAACAGAGGAAGCCACTAGTTCAGGTACATGACCAGGATCAAGTGCTAGATGTTTTAAATGTAACCAGAGGGGTCATGTCAAATACAAATGTCCACTGAAGCAAGGTGGGGAACAAAAGGTGAGGGAGGCAGCAAGTAGGAATAACAGCATGCTAGTGTTAGGTTTCCTGGAGACAACTTGGGTACCAAACTATCACTGGAGTTTGTATCCTATCTTGGTAGATCAGAGATAAGGTTCACAGGTTTATAGGTTCATAGGTTCATACTAGGCTATCTGCCCTAGGGCATTTATAAGCCTAGCCAGAGTGTGTTTGGCTTTCGCCACCCATTTTAAATTAATTTTGCTATGCCCTTTTTCGAGGTTAGTATACTGTGCCTCTGTCTAACAGTGACACAGAAGTGATACCCGGGGTAAACCTACGATCTCCCATCCACTCATCAAGATTCCTCATGAAGAGAGTCAATGAGGCACTCTGCCTAACCTGGACTGGGATTTTATTTCAGAGTGAAGGGAGCCTCTGGGTTATGAATCTGTCCCTCCAGCATGTTCTATTTATTTCAGTGCTGAGGTTCAAGTCTCTCGAGCGCATAGCTCGATGGGATTTGGATTTTCTGAGGTGCAGCATGTCCATTAATTCCGGGTTGGACATGGCTTTATACGTCAGGCACAGATCGCCTCTGAGCAGGCGGTATACCACTGAATAGAGCTGGAGTTTCTTTAACCGGGCAGCATATGGCATCTGTTTGAGCCCTTTGATCCTCTTGGTGAGGTACTTTTGGGGTCTTTCCAGTTGCTGCAGGTGTCTGGTAAGGTACATCCCAAAAGGGGCATTGTACTCAATTATGGGCCTGATGAGGGATGAGTAAAGAGGCACAATGACCTCCCCTGATCTAGATGTGAATCCCGTCATGATTAGGTGGGCTATATAAAATGTTTTTCTAACCACTTTGGCCACGTGGTTGTCAAATGAGAGATTGCTATCAACTTGGGTCCCCAGTTCCCTAATTACTTTTTCTGTACTTAATGGATTACCACCTATGTGGTAATTTGTGGGCACTTTGTTTTTGCCAAAGGGGATGACTATACACTTTTTGGCATTTAGCCTGAGGCAATGGCTCTGGCACCGGTTGTCTGTTTCTATGAGGCCCTTTTGGAGGATGCTTGTGTCAGCTGGAGAGTCGATTATGGCATCCAGTTTGCAGTCATCTGCAAACTTGGTCAGCCACAGTCCTTCCGTGTTGGCCTGTATCTCCAAGAAATATATACCGAACAAGAGAGGTCCCAGGACTGAGCCTTGTGGGACGCCACTTGTAACTGGTTTGGAGTCTGACATGGCTCCAGCAATTCTAACCATGTGGGTTCTGTCCTTGAGCCAGTTTGCAACCCATCTGGTGACATAGGGGTTTATATTTAAGCTGGTGAGCTTATCTATAATGCCCGAGTGGGGTATTGTATCAAAGGCTTTTGTGAGGTCCAGGTAGGCTGTGTGGACCACCTTCCCCTTGCCAATGGCCTTGGTGACTGTTTCAAAGAAATTGACCAGGTTTAAGAAGCAGGATCTGCCCTTAACAAAGCCGAACTGGGTAGGATCCAGTGTCTGTAGGTCCCCAATATCTTTATTTATGAGGTCCATGATGATCCTTTCCATAGCTTTGCAGACCAAGCTAGTCAGGCTTATGGGGCGATAGTTTCCAGGATCCGTTGAGGCAACACCTTTGTGGAGAGGGACCACTGTTGCTGTACGCCACTCTTTGGATACATATCCTGTAGTAAGGCTGAGATTGAACAGTAGTTTTATGTTTGGGTTTAGCTCTTCTTGGAGTTCATGTAGGACGCAGCCCGGGACACCGTCTGGTCCCATTGATGCTGTGTTTTTGCTTTGGAGAGGGCGGCTCTTACCTGAACATCTGAGATGTCAGGGGGGCAGCACTCTGCTGGGATAGATATTTGCCCTTTTGGTGGGGAGGGGGGAGAAGAAGTTTGTGCTGAACCTGTCAGCTAGGATGTTGGCAATGTCTGTGGGTTCAGTGTATTTTTTGTCATTTTGGACTAATTCTGAGCATATCTGGGAATTCCCACCCAGGTTCCTAACATAACTAAAGAAAGTCTTGTGATTATCCTTAGTGTCCTGTGCAATTTTTCTCTCGAAGCTGGCCTTAGACGATTTTATGAGTGCCCGTAGTTTTTTGCTAATACTGATCAGAGATGCCTTCCCTTTTTGGGATTTTGCTCTATCATGTAGTAGCTTCCTCCTTCTATTGTATAGTTTGTTTATGGCTGGGGTCCACCAGAGAGGATGTCTGCCTTTGGAGGATTGGGTCTTGGTTTTATTTGGGATTGCATGATCCATGCATTCCTGAAGGTGTTCATAGAATGCATTTATAAAAAGATTCTGCGGTCTGGGCCATATTTTCCACAGGCCCGGGGGCTTTGAAGGATTCCACCTCGGTTTTGAGGAGTGTGAAATTTGCTTTAGAGAAGTTTTTCACTGTGGTTTTCTGGGCAGGGGGGTGGGGTCGGGATGTGAATATCCAGTGAGATTAGTTTATGGTCTGATCTTACCAGTCAGGGATACACTTCTGGTCTGGAGCGTAGATTCCCCATGTTGGTGATGATCACGTCCAGTATGTTTTCCCCTCTTGTGGGAGTGGTAACAAGTTTTTCCACAGCATTTGAGTTTATAAATTCTAGGAACCTTTGGGCTAGGGTGTTGGATGTTTAGGTAGTTGAAGTCACCCAATATAATGGATTTTGGAGAAACCTTCATATTTTCCAGTGTTCTCAGAAAGGCCGAGTGGGGTTCCTGGGTTTGGGAGGGTGGTCTGTAGCAGGCTATAAACTGGAAGGCAGTTTTACCCACTGTTAGTTGCACATGGATAGTCTCTGATGCTTCGTGCTGTGCCACCAACCTGGAGGTGTGGGTATCTTTGACGAATATTGATACTCCCCCTCCTTTTGTGGTTCGGTCCAAGTTTTGGGGCCGAAAAGCATGGTATGAGGTATAACCTGGTAGTGCTGGGGTGCTCTCGGGAGCCTTAAACCAGGTTTCTGTTACTACACAGATATCGATGTTCTCCATGGTAAGGAGAGTTTCGAGTGTGTGCATCTTGAGGTTTAGACTTCTGGCGTTGAGTAGCATTACTCTTAGTTTCTTATCCCTTGTGATACCTATGGAGGTGGGTTTGTCTTTTGAGCCTTGCCTAAAAAAGGCACTATGGGGGTAGCAAGAGCCTTTGCCAATATCCGAAAGCCCAGGGGTGACAGGTGCAAGCTGTCCCTAGCGAAGCATCGTGGCTTGTCGAGCATGTCATCCCAGGCTGACAGGCATTGGATCCCCTTTGAATGGCACCAATACGTAAGCCAATTGTTGAAATTGATCATCTTGTCTTCATATTGTGGCATCATTCTTGGTGAGGGTAAGATGCTACTCAAGGTCAGGGTCATACCGGCCTGGGCTACATGCTCAGAGAGCTCCTCTATGTCTCTTTTCATGTAGTCCAGGGAGATACGTCTCGGGTCATTCACACCAGCATGGACAATGACTGAGTCATATTTGTACTTGCCTTGGAGTGACCTGATTGCTTGTGTTATGTGGCGGATCCTAGCACCCGACAGGCAGTTCACCGTGACCTTCTCCTTGTTCAGCCTGGTGAGCGGGACGTCAGTGTGCCTGACGATAGAGTCACCTATTACAAGTGTATCAGGTGTGTTGTTTAGCCTTAAGGGCTGTGACTGTTCAGCACACTGGCTTTGTGAGCTATGTGTTGCACGTGTTTTGTTTTGGGGTAGCGGTTGCTTGGGTGTCTGCTTTGGAGGTCTCTGCTGCTTAGGCAGATTTTTATTTAGAGCCTCTGAGTATGTTTTTGTGTGTTTATGTGTTTGGTTTGCTGTCGTGGTAGGTCTATGTGAGACTGGAATTGTAGTGAGTGTGGTTTCCTTCTCCTCCTGACTGGTTACACCAGTACTGAGTTGAGAGAGCTTAGCCTCCAGTTTGGCTATATGGTTGCATCTCTCACATGTGTTGGAATTTGTTGGGAGGAGGAGAGGGTTGTCTGTGTACATGAGGCAGTTGTAACATTGCCTCAAGATTCCCAGATTCACCAGCTGGACCGGAGAGGAGATTGACAACTGACATTTGGACATGCTAGAATAGTATTGGGAATTCCTTTATAATTGAAAAAAGGGCCAATGGGGAACAAGGTACTCAAGGGGAGTTTGTGAGGGTGTAGTGCTTTAAATTTTTTAGTGCTGATTTATATAATTGCTTTAGTGAGCAAGTGCCAGGTAACTTAAATGCAATGTGTTACAGGTAACTTAAATGCAAAAACGACAAACAGTAACTTTCTTTCAAGTGAAACAAGGAAATAAGTACAGTAAGCAATGCAGGTATCACTAGGGATCCACAGAAGCACTGGAAAGCCGCGTTTTAGGTGGAATTAGCGTTTTAGGTGGAATAAGCCACTGCTAAGACAGACACAGCTTCTGACATAACTATTTTGAAGCCTTCAGTGGTTAAAGAGGAGCAGTACTTGCTTGGGCAGTCTACTCCAGTCAGAGCTTTAGTAGGGACCCCAATCCAAATACCTTTGGCCAGGGATTACCCTGACTGGGAGGGTGGAAAAGGAAGCAAGCAGGTAGGTGTGTTTGAGGATATCCCTGCAGATGTCTTAATAGAGAATGATTTTGATAAGGCAGTACCTTGTGTGCATGCAGTTACACACAGTCAGGTTTAGAGACAGCCATGTGGGTCTGGTAGCCTGGAGGAGACCCAGATAGACCCCACACCTGAAGCGAGGCTGGTGATGTGGCTATTTCAGGGAGGCAGCTACCCTGTAGCAGTGAGCCTGAAAGTGAGCTACTGCTTCTGGTAGGTAGGTAGGTAGGTGCAGGGTTGACCATTAAGCCCAGTAAGTGTCAGGTGAGTATGACAGAGGTCTCCTACCTGGAGCATAGGGTGTGGAGTGTAAGATCAGGCTAGAACCTGCCAAAGTGGAAGCTGTTCAGGTGTGGCCTGCCCCTGTTACCAAAAACCAGATGAGGGTATTCGTGGAGACAGCAGGGTACTATAGAAAGTTGTTCCCAATTATAGTACAATAGCTGCTCCCCTCATTGATCTGATGAGGAAAACAGGCCAGATAAGGTAGTATGGACCCCAACCTACAAGCAAGCATTCCAAAAGCTTAAAGGGGCTTTGAGAGGCTCTCCTGTGTTAGCCAGTTCAGATTACAGCAAATAATTTGTTTTGCAGGTGGATGCTTCAAACCATAGGGTGGGGGCTGTACTCAGCCAGGTTCCCTCAGAAGGAGAAGAGCACCCAGTTGTATATCTCAGCCATAGACTCCAACCTAGGGAGGAATGTTATGCAGCTATAGAAAATGAATATCTAGCCATAGTATGAGCATTGCAGAAACTTCAGCCCTATGTGTATAAAAGGAAATTCACTGTAGTTACAGACCACAATCCCTTAACCTGGCTACATTGTGCCAGCCAGCAAAATGCCAAGTTATTATGGTGGAGCCTAGGGTTGCAGGCATTATGACATGACAGTGTAGCACCATAATGGAGTCAGAAATGCCGATGCAGATGGGTTGTCAAGACAGGGTATACGTTAATTTGTTCCCAAACAGACCTATTTCTCTCAAGCAACATTTTCCAGGGTCACTTGAAAAACTAGCTTGAATCTTCAAAAGGAGGGGGGATCTGAAGATATGAGGTAGTGCCATCTGTGCCAGGGAGAGTAGGGTAGTGCATGCGTAACATATGCCATCATAGCTAGCTGGAGTTTTGTAAAGAATTTTATGTCATTTGACTGTCACACTGATTTGTACAGATGCTTGTGTTAAAAATGTTTTTGTAAAGTTGGTTGTGTTAAAAATGCATCAACAGTGGGTCCTGCTGATCAGAAAAGAGATTTACATGTATGTCAGACAGCATTATTATAACTGATTAATTGTATATGTTTTAAAAGGGGTTCCTATCACATCATCGAACTGTGTAATCACCGACACTCACCTCTTCGACACCAATCCATCGATGTCCATATCATCGACAATTCCGGTGAGCGATCTTCCCCCTCACAGGACCCATGGTAGCGCTTCTTCCTGTGTTACACCGATCAGGGTTTACGTGATTCCGTACAATTTACCTTGAAAGTGCTACCATGGGTCCTGTGAGGGGGAAGATCGCTCACCGGAATTGTCAATGATATGGACGTCGATGGATTGGTGTCGAAGAGGTGAGTGTCGGTGATTACACAGTTCGATGATGTGATAGGAACCCTTTAAAAGAGAGTTCTGGAAGGGAAGAGGTTAATCTCAGTCCAGCTAATTCTGAAAAATACATTGAAAATGAAATGGGTTGGTTTAGGCCATAAAAAAATTATCTTACAGATCTGATTGCAGCCAGAGACAAAAATGTCTGGGAAAACCAGGACTAAGAATCTTACTGTATTGTCCTTAGGAGTGAACTAATCGCTACCCTGGAAGGGTGAAAGTTTTTGAAATTGTTTTATAGCTTTCAGATGCTGCAACAGATCTTAGTAAAGATCTGGGTGTGTATTGTACCAGAGTCAGGTAACCAGATGTGATGTCATTCTATAACTAGCACTGAAATGATTCTTTAGATATTAATAAGAGATATGATGGAACTCTTGCAGCAGCACTTTGTTTTTCTGAACCTGAGAGGAAATCTCTCTCACATATGTTTTACACGACCACACACCTCATCTTGACTTGCTGTAGTAAGCAATTCAACACACTCCATCTTGCCTTGCTTCACTAAGTAACCAGGGAAGAGTAATTAGTTAGTTAGGAAAATATAGTGAGATTAGTTAAATACTGTTTTCTGCATCTGTGAGAATTGATCCAACTGTGTAATTTTTTTATACCTCCTGTGATTGAAAGTCTGGTGTTTGCTGTAACTAGATATTCAGTATTCCTCATGTTTTCTATGTTATTATTTATTATTAAATATTTTATACCATTCATTGTGGCTGGTCTTTTAGAGAATACTTTTAAAATCTTAAGAGTACTTATGCTTATTTTAGTGACACAGTGGCAGCTCCTGAAAGTCTTTCTGTATTGGACAAACTCTGCCATCTTTATTAGTATTAATTTTACTCAGTATAATTGGATACCCTTGGAAGAGCCTTAGCGTAACTGACTGTTGACAGCGTAATTATATTATAGTCTGGGCAGAGGGGGCACAGCTGGCAAATCTGTGCCAGCCTTTCACAGGTGTGTGTATGTTTGTGGGAAAATCAGATATTCAAGTATGTGTGTCAGCTACTTGGAACAGGGACACAGAGCTCAAAGGTTGGTAGTGTAGAGTCTTGTTTGGGGCCTGGAGAGACAGAGAAAGAGAGTCCAGCCACAGGTCTGGAGTGTGCTCCCTGTGTGCTCTTAAAGGAAATTGTGCTTGGTGCAGAGAGCTGCATCTGACAATTGAAAATTTTATTTTAATTTGTGTGCTCTGCTTCTATGCTGTCATGGATCCAAAGTTTGCTTAAGACACACAGTCTTGCTGTGCTGTTTACTGCTGAATCAGAGACACAGAGCTTTGCATGACTCCATCTGTAGTCTGTTTAAAGCACTAAGCCTTTTAAATTGCACACTGATAAAGAAATATATTTTGCAGCTATAAGCACAGTTACAGATAACTTATTTTATAACAAACAACACCTACTCTTTCTGTTAGTTTGTAGCATATATTTACAAAGTTTTCCTTCATTACAGATATGAATGATGACTTCTACAAAATACCTCTCTGTCCCTTTTCTCACATAACTGAATTACTTACAGTTGTTATATAGAGTGCTAGTCACACACATAGATTTTATTTCCTCTTGATATCTTTTTTTGGCCTTCTGTGGGAAGTCACATAATGTCTGTTTTTAGACTTTTCTATTGTTTTTTTGTGATTTACTTGTAAGCACTTTTGCTGATGTGAGGATGCCATTAACAGAAATCTGAAAGGAAACAGCTGTTCCTATTGAAAAAAAATCACATATTGCTGAGTTTATAAACAAGGATGTATGTTAATAGATATTTGTTCTGCAAATATGAGAAAATCATGTAATACTTGCTTTCCAATATTGCTTTGTTAGGCTTTTTCTTTTTGATGCTGTGAAGAGAAGCCTGTCTGTTATACATATAGTATGAATGCTCATTTTACATTGCTAAACTCTATACATATATTCAAGCAAACTTTTTATTCTATGCTTTATCTTTCAGCATATTTAAAACAGAATGAATTTCAGCCTTATATTCATAATCTCTAACAACAATACTGTGTGTGCCCATTTTTGCTTCTAGTGGCCATTTCTTACTGGTGTCAGTGGTGAAAATTTAGGCTTCTTGATTACTGGCCCGGAGTAGGGACTGTCACATTCTTAATATTATAGAGGTTGCTTTGTAGTTCTATGGAGTACTATAGAGATGCTCATGCCTTTGACAGGAAGGTGCATAGTACAACACCTAGTATGTATAACAGAGCTATAGTTTACACTGAGAATTGTCTGTAAATAAATGTCAGGTACATTACATGTCAGACAGGAAGAAATCTGCACTACAATGATGAAAAACTGAATCTGGCTCTGTAATGGTTTTCAGAAAACATGAGTCAGTTACACTATCATTACATCAGTGCTTCTGTAGCATTTGGACTTCTAGACATATACACGCGTATTTCAAACACTTTTAATCCACTAATATGTGCATTAACTTGCACCAGTATCAGTGCATTGTTATGGGATTATGTCAGCCTGGCTTAACATGCATTTTAGTTGGCTTATTAATATGCATTTTCCAATATAAAACATTAAAATCTAGTTTACTTTTAATGCCTTATGGGTACATTATCGATGGTAACTTGACTCCTCCATCTAGATTCAATTTTAATGTATTAAGCTATTGGGATAAATAAAATCACAAGGACCCCCTATAGAAATGACTTGCATCCTGGACTGCAGGACTGTATCTTACTTCTACCAGAAACACTGTCATATTTACATTACCTGATAGGGACATTATGGTTATTCTTTGGAATTATTCACCCACAGCTGCCCAGCTACTTCTATTGACTGTGTCATAGTTTTAGAAGATGTTTCATAAAAGTCAAAATGAATGAATAAATATACTGTTACACAATCTTCTGTGCTGGTGTTTGGAAAATTAGGAAACTTATGGACGCTGGATGTTTCTTACAAGAAAGTCAAGCCCTGACCTCTGTGATTGAGGAGATCACTAATGCCTAAAACAGGCAAATGACTATACTGGCACAACTACTTTTCCTTCTATTCCATCAGTAGCGAGAAGTATTTTTTTTAAGAAAAAGGTGCTCTTAAAAGCTTTAGTGCAGCATTTTAAATTAGTGCTTTTCTTAAAAAAAAAAAAAAGAAAACACAGATAAACGGCTAGGATTATATTCAATACATGTTATTACATTGAAATTAATAGTCTAAGAACTTCCTCATGCTTTCAAGCAATGACTATGAAAGAATAAAAATAAAGGAATCAATAAATGAATGAATAAATTAGGGCAGCTTGTATCTGTGGTATTTAATGTTAGACGTATGGTGTGCTGCTGGTGGCTATAGTGGGAACTAGTCAAAAAATGTTTGACACATGAACAATATAAAAAAAGACATGCTTTACTGTAATCTATGATGGATGCACCCCAGATGTCTTTGTAACTGAACTGTGTTCTTTAAAGTGAGGAACTGGTAGCCTTCGGCAACATCAAGTTATTTCTTTGTTCCTTTCTTTATGG
Source organism: Protopterus annectens (assembly GCF_019279795.1). NCBI lineage: Eukaryota > Metazoa > Chordata > Ceratodontiformes > Protopteridae > Protopterus > Protopterus annectens. The sequence continues at coordinate 1,906,111,684 of NC_056741.1, forward strand.
AGTTGCAAATTTATTTAAGTTCGTCTTTGGAAACAGAGAATGTTACAGTTTTTGTCACAGGCGATGGCACTTGCTTTCATAGCCCATAACATTATGAATTTCTTTTGCTGTTGATTCAGCTTGCATACCAAATTAACAAATAATAGAAATGTTAGCTCTCCAGATACCTAGTGTTCCTTTCTTTGTCATTTTCCCAACAATCTCGATAAGCTTCAACGACCCCCAACCAGCTGACACCCCTTTTCATTTTTCCATCTCACTGATCATTCTGTAAGTGAGGTGGGGGTGTGTGACAACTAATGGATGGTGAGGCTCTCATGAAGTCAATAAGAGATTATTCCTTAGCCCTTTCCTCCCCTCCCCTAGGTAACCTGACATGTCAGTACATGTGCATGTTCATGTGTGAATCTGATTGGCTGGCTCAAATGCATGCCTTGGTCCATTGTTGCTTGATGTTACATCTCTCCAACTGGTGTCAGTGTTATAGTGGAATAGGTCATCTCCCTTCCCCAAAGATGGGTGTGGGCTGATGGCTCCTTCCCAGACTGGGTCACTTACTTGTCAAGCCTCGTTGTTACATGCCATAGTCTGGACTTCATCCCCCTATACCATCAAGCTAGCTACAAGTGCTTAGATTTAAGTGTATCTTTCCACATTCCAAATCATTTTCCCATACTGTATACAGGAGCTTACACAAACTTCAAAGTGTAGTATTCAGTGAACCAGATCTCAGCTTTACCAGATTCAATTTTTACTTCTGCAGGGTGTGACTGATTATAAGATTCCCTGTTATTTCATCAGTAATACATGGTTATGCAGTAATGATGTTTTGTTCTGTACCAAGTGTGCCATTGATATGTGACTAATCTGTTACACAGCAGTGTACTGGAAGCAAAAATAGAATGTTATTTTCCTCTGAAAGCCAGTTATCTCACCACGAGGTAATGAATCACACAGTAAAGTCATCACCCAGGATGATGGACATTAAATAATGGTAAGGTTGAAAGCAGAAGTTGTATGTATTTTTGTTGCTAACGTAAATGCATTAATAGGTAATATATATATTTTTGTAAACAAAAGTGTAGGATATATAGCAACAGTACGTGCATATGCTTATTAAATAATACTGCAGCAATAGCAACTGCAGTTGCTTGTCATGTGTACATTGGACATGTTACTTAGCTGACTGACTTACTTCACATTTATTTTAAGCCACAGTAAATAAAAAAAACACAGTGATAACATTTCTATTGCTGAAGTTTTGTCAGTTGCTTTTCAGAAGATATGACAGCACTTTCTAGAAATGCCTTCCATCAGTATATGAATGCACACATTTGTTTATGAACTCCGTGCTATACCTGTTGCACACCTGCTACAGTTCCACAGCTTTTGTAAAAGACTGTTTCATGTGGCATCACCTATTTCCAAGGAGGAAAGAAGTTTGCTTGACTTGTTCCTGCTGCTCATTTTTTTTTGTCTGTGGTATTGCTTTGAAAAATATCACTGATTATATTTACTCAGCATTGACCCTTGCCAAGAACTTCCTGTCTTCCTGTGGCTATTGATGGAGCTATTAAGCCATTCCCTTTTCCATCCTCTGGACTCTCTCTCCTCTTTATATGCGCAGATGGGATTCAATACACCCTGAGTGCTGACAGTTCAGTATTACTTTAATTTCATTTTGGTGTAAACTTCCGATTGTTTTATTTAATATACCGCTTAATGTAGTTCCATAAATGAAGCTGTTCATTGTTAACTGTATAATTTCCCACTTCCGGGCATTCTTAAATTTCATTTCTTCCTTTTTGTAATTTCCTGGTGTGCTAGGTTAAATACAAAAGACTGGAATATTTTCTAATCAACTGTTAATTTCCTCTGAATCCTGGAATTCTCCCAAGCAGAACTTTCTGTGATTTTAATCTGTCAGACTGAAGTTATTGATCTTTCTTATAACGGAAATGGAAACTGTTGCTTACATGACAGAGGCAGTTAGGAAATGAGTGCCAGACAGAGAATGTAAATTCATCCACACTGTAAAGTATAACGTTTTGGAATGGTTTCATGGAGGTTATTTGTAACCTCAGTATTTTCCACTGTCTCCATACACAATTTAATGTTGCACCTTATTATAATGGCAACTGATTATCTAAAATGAATGGAGGCAACAGTTTTTATAATCTGTCACACTCTTATCACTTGTAGTCTCATGGAAAATTCCATAAATTAAGGTGTTGCTTTAGTTTAGAAAAAAGACTGGTGATCCAGAGGGCTGATTCATTATATTTGTATTCAAAGTTAAAAAAAATGAAGAAAAAGTGGTGCTAGGAAAACAAACATACTTTTACAAAGAGGCTGGACTGCAGACTTACTAGGTCTGCAATCCTTGACAGTTTATTCCCGGCAATGTCTGCCTTTTAGTATGAAACCCTCCTAATGTCATAGTAGCTATATTCACTTCAGCAGACTTATTAAAAATATTGCTTTCTTTGCATGGCTTCTTTTAAAATCAAAATTTAGTCTGAAAATACAAAACTGCCACATTTTCTGCATCCAGAAAATGTAGACCACCATTAACTTAAGCACACATCAACCTGCAGTAGACACACTTGTTTGGCAAACCTATCTGCTCAAACATAAAGAAAAGGGTCAGTATATACAGTTGGATATGGCTAACTAGCCAAAATGTTTTTAACTTTGTTATTTAGTATGTCTGAAGCATACATCAGAACATGTGAATATTTAAAGAAATAAAAGAATGCTGCTGCTGCTGTCTTGGTCACACTGATCCCAACTTTAGGCTGGGGGCTTACAAGCCTGTATGAGTGTGTTGTGGACCTTAATAACACTAAGGGAAGTGGTTAGTACTTCTGCTAAAGAATATCAAACAACTGCATGAATTATTCTTTTAAAATAAATTACTTGGCTGGGAAGTCTGCACAAATCATGATCCTAAGGGGGGGGGGGGCGGTATATGACTGGTTCTTTTGTGCCGCAAAACCAGTCTGTAAGGGTGGGAATGTACACTCCACTAAATTAGACTTATAGTAGGTGACCACTGGGTATTAAATAGCACAATGTAGAAAATGGAAGACATTAATTATTGTTAAACTAGGTTAATAGGCATATCCTAGGCTAACCACCGGGACATTTATAAGCCTAGCCATGCAATCCAACCTAACTATGTCCCGCTGTATCATGGGTGTTTAGCAGGAGGAGGTATGCTAGTTAGGAAGTTTCTAGAGGTTATATGGAGACGGTATTTTAGTTTGAGCATTACTGTCTGCCTCTATCTGAGACAAGGGGGACAATTTCCCATCCATTGGTCAGTGTTATGCTGCACAAGGTTCTTCTGAGATACATTTGTCTTGCTGACATGTTTTATTTACCTCACAAAATCTGAATCCTTGAATCTAGTGGTTCTTACATGGCTCATCTTGTGGATGTGCAAGAGGTCCATCAAAGTCAAATCCGAGGCTGCCTTGTATGCCAGGCATAGATCACCTCTCTGTCCTAAAATATTTTAAGCTGCACTTTTAGTGACCTGTGTAGAGGTACTTTTTTTGCACTTCTCTGCTTTTTGTCCATGTTAAAATAAAGTAAACAGGTGATTTTCCTTATAGTATTCCTGATTTGTGTTTCTATCAGCAACAGGAAGCCATCATAAGTGGTTATGACAAGGATACTGCTCAGTCAAGTGATGACAGCATTTCACTGTGAAGTGTTATTCATTCCCCAGCAAGGCAGATATTCTCAAAATCAGAAATTCAAGTGTGATAGTGGAATAATTCAGCTTGTCCTTTAAAGGATGAACTTGCTGGATAAAATTGTTTAAAAACTAACCATATGTGTGTGTATATGTGAGAGTATGTGTATACACGTTTGAGTGTGTGCTACAATACGCACAAGTGATTGCTGTTGTAGTGATGTCACATTGTTGAATAAAGCTGCAGTTAGACACAGCAGCTCAGTAGACTAACACTGGCTGCTTTAACAACAACCAAAAATCCAAAGAAACAAGGACAGCACGTAGGTAAACCAGGTAGGATACAAAATAGAAAACAGTAGTAAAAGAATCCAAGGACTAGAAACGTTGAGGTAAAATGCAGCATTTATTCCAAACAGGAAAAAAATCACAAAGCTTTCAGGATCAACCCTTCATCAGTGTGTAAAAAAAAAGATCAAATGCCTTCATTTAAATATGGATTTGATTTTTTACTACTGTTTTAACGACAACCACAGAAAGATAGCATCCATGTGCTTGTCACTAACAACCTCTACAATTGGACAAGAATAAGTGAAAATGTTAATAAGAAGGATAATGCCAGCATTTGCCAGGACTGGGAACCCTTGGAACCATTTCTTGGAACCATTTCCAGAGTCCGGATGGCTGTAAAGGAAGCCGAGCCCTTCCATTCTTTTCACAGCTGATGTGCCATGTTGAATCAGCAGTCAGAGGAAATTAAACTGTAGTACTGGTAAAGTCATCAGAAGGGACCAGACTCCCAAAGTAGATGACATAAAAGGCAGAAAGAAAATGAAAAGTTACTTTACATTTCTGTACTGTCTTACTTACATTCTAAGAGAAGTGGCTGACCAGAAATATAAGTTACAAATCTTTGAATAACAGGTTTTTGAAACAGACTTTGAATAAGTACAAATAGAGTCTTATGTTATCTGGATCAAGTTTTAGAAAAATTGTTCTAGATGCAAGAAAAACAAAGCATCGCTAAAACTGGCAGACACTTTTTAAAGTGACTGCAAAACACTTCATCTTTATTTCTTTACAAGGTTGCCTTATTTCTGTTCAGTTTTATAAATGATTCCCTCACACTCTCACTTCATATTCCATTTGATGAGAGCAGGTTCTTCTAGCCCATGCTTTTTTTGAGTAAATGCTGCTTGTCCTGCCCCTGTCCAGCCAAAATGTATAACCATTCCTACCAAGCCATCTGTCTTTTCCTAAAAGTTGACCATTTCCTATATACAAGGGGGGGTACTTATTTATTTATTTTACATGTTTCATCTAGACAACACATAGCTATTTATTTATTTATGTATGTATTTATTTAAATTTGTTACTTGGGTTGCCAGGCTGGTCATACTATAACCCTATTTAGATATAACCTGGGTCACATAGCAACATAAAATGAAAAAAAAGTACATGGTGGGTGAATGGTAGCTAGGAAGGGTTCACAGGTCAGTCCACTTACCTGGTAAATTATAAATAACTAATTAATAAATCAGTCAAACAGAAATGGCTATAAGTCACTGTGTTGATGACAGCCTTTAAAATGTGCATGCCCCCTGCACCCCTAAGCATTATAATTTACTCCTTACTACTAAAGGGTAGCTTGTGGGCTTGCTGGCAAGTTGTCTGCCTCACAGTTCCAGGGTTGCAGGTTCAATCCCCACTTCCAATCTGTCTTTTTCCCATGTCTCTGTGGGTTTTTTCAGGATAATTTGGTTTACTTCCACCTCTCAAAATCATACTGTTTACTCTGAGTTGCCTATACTATCTTACAGTAAACTTTACCTTCGCATTGTAGATTGCATTTTGGCTGAAAAAAAGGTCTCGGGCTGGCCTACTTATCTAGTTAAAATAAATCTAAGAAAGCTAGGGATAAACTGCAGCTCCTGTGCTGCTACATGTTTGGACAATACGTCTTGACCAAATGAGAATCTGAATCTGTCACATCATGTAACTACCAGAAGGAATACTTGAGTACCCACTTCAACAGATTGTCTTATTTCAGTAATATGGTTAACATTTTTTTCTTTGTTAGTTGCTCTTTTCATCTGCTTTTATTTTACTTCAGACGAAATAGCCTACAGCCTTGGATTATTTCCTCAGATTACTTAAAGGACTTCTGTTTTTATTGTTTTGCCCATTTTCATTAAACACCACAGTAGCATTTCATAGTCTACATTTACTTTCCTATATCAAATTTTTATTGCTTTCGTTACAACTCTGTTTCAGCTAGTCCTTTGCTTTACAACCCTGTTTCTACTTGTTTACCATTTGTTTTGCCTGTCTGCATTTAATAAGACAGACTGGAAAAACATCCCCTACTTTAGTGAATTCTGCATCGCTAGATTTGAGGACTTTTACCTTTGTGACACTTGTCTCTGCACTGTTGTGTCACTGAATCACACTGTGTCATTAACACTTTACTGCAGGAATGTCCCAATAATCTCCATCAGTACTTTACACTCGAGTGAGTAGTAGGGCTAATGCTACGGCTGGAATTCAGTAATCCTCCGTGTAAGACTAAATAAGACTAAATAACTGCAGCCTAAGAGTATGACGTCAGTGAACCATGCATATTCATGAGGGCATGCTGACTCAACTCTAAGGCTAACACGGAGCGTGCATGAGTGGAGGGGGTGTGTCTGACTGCGGAGCAGTCCAAATATCCACACCCCTGCAAGTGTCTAAATCTGCAAATGTCACCAGACATGAGCGAGTCAGCTCAAATGTGTATATCCCCAACACTACACTCCCCCCACATTCTAAACCCCTGTACAAATATATTAAAATGTAAAACTTTTTTTTTTATTATTCCTGATATAGCTGCCCGTATTTGCACATGTGTGCACGAGTTTGCCCATTGCTTAGCTACAGTTAGCAGTTTAGACATTGAAGAGGATAATAAACTGCTTGCATGCAAATTAAGCCAAATAGTGTAGTGGTAGAGCCTTTGCACAAAGAGGAGGCATTCCCGGTTCGAGTCCCACCACTCCCCTTTCCATTTTCTGTAGGAAATCTGTGCATAAAAATAATTCCTGACATTTACCTTTTAAATTTTAGTAAAATGCATTGAAATGGGCTATTTAGTAGTGAACGATATTATATATATATATATATATCTATATATATATCTATATATATATATATATATATATATATATATATATATCAGAAGGTGAAATGGTCATGCATACTGATGAATGCATAAATAACGTATCTTAAGCAATGTGAAGCACTGCTAAGCAACGTTTACCAGTATTAAGCACATTTAAGAATAATTGCCCATAGCTTAGCACTGCTTTAACTAGCGCAATGGCTTTGCACGGAGATGCGCATCGCGCCAACTAGCGCAAACAAAACATGTTTGCGCAAAGCTGCACACCGCACTAACTAGCACAACGTCGGGCAACGTCGAGCAATGTAGAGCAATGTTGGGCAAAGTTGAGCAAAGTCGGCTAAACACAGCCACACCTCCTAGCTGATCAGGCCAGTAGTAAAATAAAAAGCAATGACAGGCCTTGAACCTGGGATACTGTGCACCATAATCACAGTACTGAACCACTAAGCCATAACAGCTTTTGCTGTTCATGCACTGTCAACATACATATACATATTAATCAAAGTTTACTCAGTGCTAAGCAGGTGTGCACTCAGCTGAGAATTTTCAAATCTGGCCAATCACAAATAAGTGCGGGAAATGAGGCATATTTAAGCTCCATAGGTGTGAATACTTGCCATAACTGGTTGTAGCTCCCATCTGCAGGCAGCATGGCTGGTGTCGGAGAGGGCTCTCACTTTCGAGCGCAACGGTGGGGCATTGAGGAGTCAAAAGTGATGGTTTGGCTCCTTGTCCATAATCATGATGCCAGACTCCTGCAGGGCCAGTTCCAGGACACTGAATACAAAGCGGAAGCCTGGAACCGTCTCGCACATGATCTCACCAGTGCCACAGGCTTCCCTCGGACTGGTGAGCAGGTCAGACACCACTATGCAGACCTGAAGAGACGCAAGCAGGACCAACTAAACCAGTGGATACAGGAGGCCAGTGGGATGCACAATGCCCCACTACTGAGTAGGTAGCCATGGAATGGAGTATGTAAGAATTGCTATTGTACTCGATATTATGGATAGGTATATGTCTCAATATCACTTCATTTACTTCACAGCTGCAGGTGTCCGTGCTGCGAATCAGCAAGCCTATGCAGATAGGCTGCTAAGGCTGCGCCACCAGGCAGGTTAGTAATTATTCTGCATGTACTGTTATATAAAATAAGTGAGAGAGCCTGAAAAAAAAGTATTGTAGCCCAATAATAAAGGTATAATAAGTCCTGAATAATTTCTCTGCATGTACTGTTATATAAAATAAGTGAGAGAGCCTAAAAAAGAGTCTTGTAACCCATTAAAAAGGTATAATAAGTCCTGAATAATTTCTCTGCATGTACTGTTATATAAAATAAGTGAGAGAGCCTGAAACAGAGTGTTGTAACCCATTAATAAAGGTATAATACATCTTGAATAAGTCTTCTGCATGCACTGTAATATCAAATAAATGAGAGAGCCTCTAGAAAAGTGTGTAATATAATTAATAAAGGTATAATTCCTGGAGTGTTTCCTTGTCATTTAGTTTGAAATGTTACTGTACTCTTGCATTATATAAATAGTACTGTTGTATTAAGCGCTGTCAACCCACACTTGGGCAGGCCCATATAAAGTGGATGAAGGGGGTGCCAGTAGCTGTGAAGCGTATATACAGTCCTCAACTGTTGGTTAATGGCTGGCATGTATAGGTAAATCTGGCACACAAGTAGCTTGTTAATGTGTTCCCCAGAAATGTCAGTATGCTGCTAAAAATGTAGGGGGCTGTAAAAATATAACTGATAATGTCACCTGAACACATCCAGATATGTAGATATATAGATATAAATAAAATATATAAATACGTAGCAGTAACATCTGCATCCTGCACAGTTTGTATGTCAGATATAGGTCAGGTATATAAGGAACTAGCAAAACCCATTTCACAACTTAATGGACTTTGCCTAGTGTAACAATACATGTAGGGGATATATACCTGCAGTCAATAGGAATGTAGTGTAAACTATAAGTACATATAAATTGTTAATGGAGGTATCTTTTTACACCCTAATGTATGTGTATAAACAATGCAATTCCACACCTCAATGGGTATGACTAATCTCAAAACATTTGTTGGGATATATGTCCTATTGGTTTATAAATATCTGCATTTACTTTGATGCATGTGCCCTGTTCAAACACCACAATCTTGGTGGCCTGTTGCCACCAATCAATCCTGCATGCTGTTGGAATGTTCACTGTTGTTCTATATATGCATGAGTTATGCTTGCTGTTCAACTGTTGGAACTCTGGTGTGTTGGGTTAATGGGAATATTACTGAATGCTGTTACAACTAATTTGGAATGCTGTTGGCTGTTACCAACCCATATTGTCATTAAATCCTGCTAAACATAGAACGTATGGGAAGGCCGGTCCCAGCAGACCCACCTGTCCCACCTCAGCTGGCAATGGCACCTGGCACCAGCAGGTCCGGTGCCCAGCCTGGGACCTCCTCCTCCATTGTGCCTGTGCCACCTTTGGGTGGAAGCACTGCAGGGGATGGGGCTCATCCCCCTGTGCAAGCGTGGCCAGAGGAGGGCCACCTATCACCCTCCGAACGGTCCGGGCTGTGGTGCGTAGGGAGATCCAGCATTCAGTCGCTGATCCTCTACTCCAGCTCGAGGCACGAGTGATGCGACTCACGGGTGAGCCTGCCCCTCCTACGCAGCCCCCAGCACAGCCACCATCTGAGCTGTAAAGGTGCAGTGGTGACGGCCCATGGGTGGGGATCTCAGTTCCACTGTTGCCATCTGTGGGCTCATGGGCTTGCGATTTTCAAACATCCTTCCTCGTCAATGGTGTTCACCCACCCCATGTGTCATATTCTGCCCTTGTATGCATCTTGTTTGTCTTGTCTGTTTACCTCCACAACCTACCTCCCCAAATATACCTACTTCCCCTACCCCACATTCCACTCTCACCTGAAAAAAAAGGGCAATCTGCTCCCACAAAAAAATTACACCCCATACATAGCTGCCCATTTTGCACACATGTCCGCTGGACACATAAACTGAAATTTAATTGGCAGTACAACATACTTTGTTGTCCTCACCCCTCTCTCAGGGGTGGAAGGTTTCAAATTTCCCTCCAAATTTCTAGTATATGCACAGCTGTTGCTGTTAAAGAAATGGGCAGATACGGACCTTCCCTACACCTGTCCTGCACATCCCTAGCTGTTTTCCCTACTGTCTTTCCCTCTTTGTGCCCCTTTTTCACCACTTTCCTATCTCCCCATTTTCTTTTCTTTCAAAGAAATGAGCCGGGGGTTAGCAGGAGTAAGCACTCTTAAGCAGTAGTTAGCGGGTTTGCGCGAGTGTGCGCTTGTGTGTGCTCAGCTAAGCATCACTAAGTGTCATGCACACCCGCGCAAACCCACTTACAACTGCTTAAAAGTGCCTTAGTCAACCTGCATGTGAGGGCCCTTGTTCTGCTCAGCAGAAAAATAAAACACCACTGTCAGTCTCGAACCCCGGACACACTAGACTGCATGAAGTACCACTAAGCCACAGTAGATATACAACAGGTTGCTGCTGAAATATATATATATATATATATATATATATATATATATATATATATATATATATATATATATATATCATGCATCAGAATGAGTGAATGTAAAGGAAAGGTAGGAATGCCATAACACAAAACCTGTTCTGTGGAACTTTACCAGCAGTTGTTGTGGAATTGCATTACATGACTGTGATAACATAACCAGCCATTCTAGCAGTAAATAATGTTACAGCAGTACTTTACAACCCCCACACAGTATCATAGCAGGACAATCCCCACCCAAGTGTACAAAATACCTGTGTGTTCAAGGTCCAGCAAGGATATAGGTAGGCATACTCAGTACTGGAATTGCCAGTTTTCATGAGCATCCTTTGCTAATGTCAACCAAAAAAAAAGCACAAACTGTGCAGAAGTGAGTACATTAATATTCACAGTATAGCAGTTCACAAACAGTTCATGTGCCAAATGAAAACATCTCAATAACTACGTATGTATGGCAGCTAATTGTATAAGTAGAAAAGAAACTACATACTCCCATGTATCTTGTGTTAGCATTTGTAGGGGTGAGTACAATTCTACACTGACAACTGTGTACTGGAAGTGGCAACATTCAGGTCTGAGTACAACATTCAAATCACTGGCTACACCCCTAGCATCAGATATAAGAAGTATACCAACCTTCTGACTTACACAACGGTGTCCACAGCAAACAAGCATGGTCCCCACTTTGGAAAGCTGAAAGGGCTACGCCTACCTGACTTAGCAATTTATAGCATTGGGTTGCTACGACAGTGAGTACTGCAAGTACCACACAGCAGGCTGCATGCAATTGCCAAATGGTGACCACCAATTGGTGCAGAGGCCATCACATGCACATGTGCAGATACCTATAAAAGCAGGCTGTACTTGCTGTCCACACATGCAATCATTTCATTGCAGGTATGGAGAGAGAGAGAGACAGAGAGAGAGAGTGAGAGAGAGAGACACAGACAACAGCAACAGAAAAAAAGATATAAAAAAAAAATATATATATATATTGAAAAAAATATATTGAAAAACAAAAAAAAAAAAGATATAAAAAATATATTAAAAAAATAATATATTGAAAAAAAATAAGATAAAAAAAAAAATTACAAAACACACGGAACTGACAAATACATACACATACAAAGGAAAGGTATGTAACAGATATGTATTTACTGGCATGTAATAGATGTTTTTGAAGAGTACTCTACATAGTTTGAATCATCCATATGTGGCAGCAGTACATATCTATGCACAGATGCCCTGCATAACTACTGCCATGGAGAAATCAGTGTGTAGCTGTGTGCAGTGGGATATGACTGTGACATATGTAGTTCAGAATTAAATGTCAAACATCTGATCCATGTTATCTGTGTTCTGTACAGTAGTGTGTACAATGTCTGTTTGGGGGAGTAGCGCATACAGTTATATAAACATGGATGTGACAGAGTAACAAATGCATGATAGTCATATTAATGTGTAGCTTAGCATTGGCAACAGCTGTACCAGGCTAGTATGCTAATCTAGCATTTGCAGCTACATATACACCCTCTAATATTACTGTGTGCTCACATGTGACACCTGTTCATGTTGCAGCAAGGCCCAACAGGTCAGCCGTGATGTATATGAACTTACAACAGTGTGGACCTTGTGTGTGTATGGCACACACATACGGAGAGATCTGTCTGTGTCAGATATATTAGCATCTGTAGATGTACATAGAGCAAGGGACATACTGCAACTGTTTGTGAAGGGTGGACATATATATGTTGTTGAAGGTTGTTATGTGCATATTTCTATGTAGGTTGTAGTGCGTGGCAAACAAGACAGCATACAGTGCCGGTATATGACATGTGGTGGTTAAACGCTGTGGGTATGATTCGTCAGGTTTGCAGTGTTGTAGCCAGTGAGGCCTGCTAAAGCTACATGGTCTGAGAACACCTTCAATGCATTCCGCACAACACTGTGCAATATTATGACATAACTGTATACCTCACAACCTTCGCATAATTGATATTCCCACCATGAAAGGTGGACTGTATATGTGCCTATATGTATATCTATATGTACACCAATGGATGTTAATATGTATGTATATATATATATATATATATATATATATATAGAGAGAGAGAGAGAGAGAGAGAGACAGGGTCATATTTACTGCAACAGATGCCTGGTGACAAAGCCATGGACTCAAGCTCAATGTTGACACAGCATTGGCATCCCTTCTTGCAAAAACTCTGTACCCATTAACTACCACATAGGTGGTAGTCTACTTAACACCGAAGGTGTGATAAGAGACCATGGGACACAGGTGGACAGTAGTCTCCCCTTTGATAATCACAGTGCCACACTAGTCATGTAATCTGTCTACGTGGCACACGTCATCACAAAAGGTGTGTCATCCAGGGAAATATAGGTAGTGTTCCCCTCTACTCATCACACATAAAACCCATTATAGAGTACAATGCTCCATGTGGTATGTACCTCACAAGACATCTACAGCTACTGGAAAGGACACAGACATACCTCACAAAGATTAATACCGGCCTCAAACAGATGCCCTATGCAGACCATCTCACAAAACCACAGCTAGACTGTGTCGCATACCGCCAATCCAGAGGTGACCTCTGCCTAACATACAAAGCTATGTCAAACCCAGAGCTGTTGGACATGCTCCACGTAAACAGATCACAATCCCTACGAGCTACACGCTCTAGGGACCTAAACCTTGTGACCTCAAAAAACAGCACATGCTGGAGGAATAGATTCCTATCTGAGAGACATCCCAGACTCTGGAACAAACCACCTATCAATAGCAAACAAAGCTCCTAATTAGCAGTCATCATAAATAATCCTGATGATTGTATGGGAGATAGGAAATACACCCCGGGAATCACCTCTGTGTCTCTGCTTGACAGGGCCACGTGAAATGAAATTACCTGTGTTTCAAAGGCCAGGGTAGCGTATGGCTAGACTTCTATAGGCCCTAGGGCCAATAGCCTATTACCTACCTATGAACTGATACACACCCACATGTACATGTTGCAATAATTGCTATGTGAGGTTGACTGAGTGTGATGGTGAATGTGTTGGTGAATGTGTCAAAGTTCTGTATATGTGTGATAGCTTAGTGGGAAACTGTTTCTGTCATGGTATTATGTGACCTAGCTGTGATCCCAGCAAAAGATGTGTATGCTATTGCTAGGCAGAAAAATCAGTATGCCATATGGTCTGATGTAGTCCCTTGGTGTCGACTGGGGTGTCCCATTGTAGGCTAAAGCAGTACATGTATGCTTATTGAGTGTTACTGCTGGTGAATCCAACTCCTGTATGAACTGTAGTACTACCTGAAGCTGTATGCCTAAACAGCACAGTATGGTGTATGTCCACATTTCTTGGAAACACTGTTTTATGTGTTCCCTGTAGTCCTCACAGATTACATACCTCAGGCATAAGGTTTTGTAACTACTGACACACAGTACTGTATGGTACACAGGTAAAGGTCATCTGTGTTGCCATACCTTTGTGTCTGGTATGTATGTCTGATGTGTGTGTGTGGGTATGCCTGTACCATGGCCTCGGTCATATGTGTGTTACAGGATATATGTGCGTATCTAGCAACATGTATAGTCTTGTACAGCAGTATGCCACCTATATTAATGAATGTGCACATATGTTAGGCAGGGGTTTGCCATCAATGACTACTGTGGCTGGTAATACTGTAACTGGACTTTACAATCATTGCAATGGATTACATATTTCTTTATGCATTAGCTTGATATATACCTCCTTTGGCTAGGTGGTGCATTGTGTCGCATACAGTGTGCTATGTACTGTTGTATAGTCTTACATACTGGTTTATCTTTGTTGCTGTGCAAAACATGGTTTGATATATAGAGTGTACCAGGCACTGTCAGGCAGTTGTGGGTTGAGCACTGATATGTGGTATTGAAAGTTTGTATCCTCTGACAGCCAATAGGTTGCTATATATGGCAGTTAATTGATATCTGTACTTTAGAATGTTAAGTGTGCCACATTACTTGCTCACACATATTGTTTCATTGTCTTTCAGGGTCATGGCCCACCATCGTAATCCCACATATAGCCCAGCAGAGGAGGAACAGATTACAACAAGCCTGGTTCAGCACTATGCCCTGCTGTTCTCAAGAACCAGCCAGGACCAGCATGAGTGGACTGCACTGTGGTAAGATCTTGTCCGTAAGGTAAATGACATAGGCATGCCTAACCGGACATATGAGCAGGTACGCCATCACTGCAGTGATTTAATTAGACATGTCTGGCAGCGTGCGTCTGATATCTGTAGACAACAGCTTGCCACAGGTGGTGGGATAGCCATCCATCCCTCCCTTACCAGAGTGGAGGAGCTGCTCCTGAGCCAGGTGGCTCCTGGCCAACAACAACAACAACTAACATGTATCATCATGGAGGCCAGAGCCACCCAGCAAGTTGACATGGAGCGTGCAGGTAACATGGCATAGTTGTAGACTACTGTTACCTCTACTGGTAGATCATGCTTATGTGAGATGTGTACTGTGTAGGTAGAAGATGTGGTGCCTAGTGTTGTGCATTACTAATAATTAGGAATATAATCTGTAGGCCTGTGACTGTCAACCATTGTACTACTGCAAGATTGCAAACATACTGTAGCAATGCCACAGTTGTTGCCACTGACAAACTGTCTCATATACTTGTAGGTCCCTCTGGTGTGACAGCAAGGCAGCAGACCAATGCTGGTGAGTGTGTTCTACATTTAATAATGCTAATTAAATGTGCATGTCATAGGTGAGGTGTAGGCCATGTACATGTAACACACCTACGCATAATGCATGCTGTGCATATTTGCTGTGAGACTATGCACATCCCAGTAACGTGAGTAGCTGCCTCAAACACATGCAATACACAGAGCATCCCACACAATTGGTGCAACACTGTAATAGACATTGGATAGGCAGAGTCGATACACATGCAGACAACATACACAACTTTGTCATACGCAGTACATATTAACATGCTACACATGGCGTATTCAGACACCCACTGTAAGGTCACAATCCAGTATCCCAAATGTCATCCACACAGCACACATAATATACCTGAGGGGTAGAGGCCTCTCATGTAGCTGTATGACACTCTTCAACACATAAGCCATTCATGTTAGGCAATGCCCTCTTTTGGGCACCTTACAAACCCATGTAACAACTGGCTGTGAAATGGTGAATGTAGCCATGGTACTGCAGTTCAGGTACAGCATGCTATGTGCCAGTCTGGCACACATTAGTAGCCTTGAGTGACCACATGATGCTGCATGATGATGGCTCATGGTACTACACCCCATCCAGTTACAGTGACCACAGTACTACACATAGCATTAATTGCTATGCACCTCAATGTTGTGTGTGTGCAAACATATGCACCTATACACAACATGCATAGCAATCACCATTTGTACAAAGTGACACATGTATGTCTTGTAATGCGATTGCGTGTATAGGTCACATGATACACATTGTGTATGTGTGATGTTTAATGTTCCAGTTGTGTTGTAGCATGCCATGTCATGGCTGGCACTGGCATGTCCACAATATGTCCTACACTCACCATAACCACTGTACAATGGCTATGTTGAGCAATGGTATTCCATCAGGTATATATGCACCACTCATCCTGTGTGTATACATAGCATGCATGTGCTAAACCTGTGTCCACAATTATCTGCTAAAGACACAGATGCTCTAATCAGAAATGGATACCTAAGTGACACACATATACACATCCAGCCATGGTATGTATACCTGTGAGTGATGGTGCACAGGACATTGTAGAGCTTTTAATACTTGCACAGCAATGTTGTGTCCATGTACACATTGCGTTTCAGGGTGAGACCAATCACTGAACAACAACACACGTGCATCTAAGCCATGTATACTGTTATTAGCAAGGGCTGTCTGCACTTGCACTGCATGCTGTTGATCAACACACATCCTGCATGCTGACACGTGTGATATAACTGTTTAGCTTGTGATACTGTACCCCACCATCACCCGCTATTGAGTATGTGTCTGCTTTAGTGAGGAGTGTATTTGTGTGCATGTGTGCATGTGTTCATGTGTGCATGTGTGCATGTGTGCATGTGTGCATGTGTTCATGTGTTCATGTGTGCATGTGTCCATGTGTGCATGTGTGCATGTGTGCATGTGTTCATGTGTTCATGTGTGCATGTGTCCATGTGTTCATGTGTGCATGTGTGCATGTGTGCATGTGTTCATGTGTTCATGTGTGCATGTGTTCATGTGTGCCAACATCATGTACAGGTCGTAAAGTGTGTTTCCTGTCTTCCTCTCACAGGTGCTGAGTTTGGGCTGGTTCACTGCAGCAGAGAAACTGATGTCACTGAGCAAAATAGTGATAATGGTGATAGGTGTGTTGAGGCACAGGCATGTTTGCCAGGGTCTGTCGTTGGGCCACCAATCAACAGTACACAAGTGTCCACCCCATCCATGCACACAGTCATACTGCCAATACATCCATCACCAATGTCCTTAGCTGAGGGACAGCTTACAGTCGGCATTGGCCAGGACAGTGTGGTATCTATGGCACATGCATCCCAACACAGCAGCCATACCCAGATGTCTGGAAGGGTACCACAAAGGCAGATGTCCAGGGGTTCTCATCGGAGCACTGCTGCTCATCATGCCCCTGGCAGACGTGCCACAGGTCTTACAACCTCACGCATGTTCCAGGCTGTCATGGAGGCACAGGCACGTATGGAACGGTACATCAGACAGGGACTAAGGGCACAGAGGGCATATAACACCGCTGTAATTGACAGTATCCATGACCTAGCAGGTGCCATCCGTAATTACACTGAGGTCACTGAAAGACGTTGGGGTGAGACATTAGATGTCCTCTGCAATGTCATGTCCATGTGTCAGGACAGTGCGGGATGGTTGAGTCATTGACGTGGACGTATGACAGCAACATCAGCAACTGGCAGTCGCGGACATCCCTCAAGTCACAGTCACTCCCATAGTGCCAGTACCAGCCCCAGCAATGTTGGGGGTGGGCTGTCTATAGACCGACCTAGAAGACCACATGTACGTGGCTCTGGACAGTCCCAGCAGGGACCTGGGTCCAGTGTACATCCATCTACCTCTGGGGATAGTACCCAGTCTGGCTTAGTACCTGATAGTGTCAGTAGCATTCCTGCCAGGCACAGGTACCGTATCCATGGCCAAAGACGGTGATCTGCAAAGCCTGGCAGGTACAATCTGTGGCTGTCCCACAAATACCCGTATATGGCAGCCACATGGTGGAACTGTGTGCATGCAGACACACACACACACACACACACATAAACCAGACACCTAGGGCTAACACATACCAGCACACATTACATCAACATTGGCCCATAGCAGTACTCTTGGACCTCACACACACACACACACACACACACACACACACACACACACACACACACACACACACACACACACACACACACACACACACACACACATTGTATGGCTCACTGTAGGCCTCTGGCAAACCAACAACACACCCTGTGCATATGATGAAACCTGTGCCACCTCCTGTCATCTGTAACATTGATGCAGGAACAGGCTACCATGGTGCTGATGCACAGAGTGACTTTATAGCAGTATAGCAATGTTAGCATGTTGTCAGCAGTAGAGTGTAATGATATGCTTGAAGGTGTAGCTGAGCAGGCATGATGCATTAAAGCTATGATTGTCAATGTTGTATTGTTTACACCAGGGTTAGTTCCAATAGTGTATTGTCCACCCACGTGCCACTTGGCTGATGTGTGTAGTATTGGCAGCATGTGTTAGAGAGTGGAAAGTATGTGTGAGATGTGTGCAGCACAGATTTGCAGGTGTACATTTGTGAACATGGTGGAGATGCACTGTCTGCATGTACGTCCATAGTGGACACATGGGCAGGATGACATGCCCTGTATTACACAGTAACACTCCATAGTTTCTATTGGGTGGCCAGTATGCATTGTACTACACACATTTCGGAACTTGACTACACATGTGTGTATGACATGGTTTGACACTGTGCTGTGGGTGATACTGTTACTATCTGTCATTGTTTTGCATTCTGGTAGCATACATAACTTCAACAGCCTGACCCTAACCAATCGTTAGATGATGTCTTGACAACTGGCACACAGATGTAGGACACACAGTAACATTTGGATCCTTCAGGTACTATACTATGCCAGTAACCAGTGGTATTCACCTGCACCCATTACTGAGACCACTCCTGTTTGGCATATAGCTCTCTTAGGTACAAGCAATCACAGTAGGGATATGTCCGTCCACTTCTGGTAATGCATACTGTGGCCTATAATGCATTCTCCAGATGACACACACATCTTCCACAAGGGTATCATACAGACAGATACCTGTTGTCAAACCCATGCTGTAAAGCTATAAGCCAACCAAAGCATAGTCATCCACCTTTACGGAACATAGTATCCCCACAGTACAACATAGGTAGTAGCCACCTACATGATGAACAGGTACCGATGTGTACATGCAACCAAGTGTTACGTCATCTCTCCTTTGATAATCACATTTCCAAAGGTATTTTGAAATCCTCGTGGATCACATAAGCAATAAGGGGTCTGCATGCATATCCACAAAGGTTGTTGTACACCTATAATGAATAGCCATCATTGACAGACTTTGCTGCATTTGAACAGGTCTGACAAATACCTCGGCCATAAACCCTCACTCACACAATTCAATAGAAACCGTAATGAGTGTGTGTGATATGGATGACCTAGGCCAGGGATCACTGCAGTGGCTGGCCTTGTCACAAGCATACAGATGTGACCTAAGGTCTGGAAAGCAGCAGCACACTCTGGGAAAGATGACAGATGTGTTCTTGGAGAAAGCAGGGTTCCCACACATGCAATAATTGAGGTCACATGTACGTATATGTATTTGCCACACAGCTACCTCACAGGTGCAATGCACATACTGTTGTCATACTGATATATCATACAGTAGTAAAGCAAAACCCACATTACATTGACCAACAGTGTCACACACACACTCACCAAGTGCAGGATCCAAGCCCCTACCTAACTACTTCATGATACTAGATGAGTACACATTAACACGATGCGCTATACACATTACTGGGAAGTCTTTTTTCCACAGGTGTATTTGTAGGATGGTGACATCATCAGACTTGACAAAGATAAGTATACCACTTTTAAGGTGTTCTACTACTCTCCAAAAAGGTTGCTCCTCTCCAAGGTGATTACAGACAAACAGTTGTCACGTACAGGAGTCAAACCCCCACCTAACTATTTCTTGATACTAGAGGGGTACGCATTAACACGATGTGCTATACACATTACTGGGAGGTCTCTTTTCCACAGGTATATTTGTAGGATGGTGACATCATCAGACTTGACAAAAATAAGTATACCACTTGTAAGGTGTTCTACTACTCTCCAAGAAGGTTACGCCTCTCCAAGATTAGTATACCACTTTTAAGGTGTTTTACTACTCTCCAAAAAGGTTGCTTCTCCCCAAGGAGATCACACACAAACACACACACTTGGCAAGTGCAGAATTCAAACCCCTACCTAACTACTTTATGATACTACAGGAGTTTGCATTTACACAACAAGCTATACACATTACTGTGAGTTCTCCTTTCCACCGGTATATTTGTAGGATGGTGACATCATCAGACTATACAAAGTGCGTTACATTAGGTGACATTAGGTGGGCTACATAGAAGGAATGTCTAAACACTTTGGCCATGTGATCATCAAAGGAGAGTTTACTATCTACCTGTGTCCCCAGGGCCATAATGACTTTCTCAGTGCATACTGGATTACCACCTATGTGGTAATTTGTGTGCACTTTGTTTTACCCAAAGGGGATGACTATGCGTTCTTTGGCATTCAGCTTGAGGGCATTGTTTTGACACCAGGTATCTGTCTCTGTAAGACCCTTCTGGAGGATGTCTGTGTCAGCTGTAGAGTCAATTATGGGCCACAGTTAGCAGTCATCTGCAAACCTGTTCAGCCATACTCCTCCCATGCTTGCCTGTACCTCTGAGCAGTATCTACTGAACAGGTCGGGTCCCAGGACCAAGACCTGTGTGATGCCATTTGTGACTGGGTTAGAGTCGGACATGGCACCCGCAACCCTGAACATGTGTGTTTGATCTGTGAGCCACTTGGCCACCCATCCTGTGACATAGGTGTTAATGTTCAAGCTGGTAAGCTTGTCCATGATGACAGAGTGGGGAATGGTGTAGAAAGTCCTTAGAGAGGTCCAGGTGGAGTGTGGACTACTTTCACCTCCATCTATGTCCTTGGTAACTGTTTCAAATAAGTCAAGTAGGTTTAGGAGGCAGGATCTGCCTTTCACAAGGCCAAGTTGGGTAGAGTCCAGTGTCTGGAGGTCCCCAATGTCTCTGTTTATGGGTTCTATGATAATTTGCTCCATAGTTTTGCAGACCAGGCTGAGTAGACCTATAGGGCAATGGTTTCCAGGTTCTGTTGTGGCACCTCCTTTGTGGAGCTGGATGACTGTTGGTGTATGCCATTCTTTGGGTACATAGCCTGTGGTACGATTGAGTGTGAATGTAGGTGAGGGTGTTGTTCCTTTTGGGGCTGGTGTAAGACGCAGCCTGGGACACCATCCAGTCCCATTGATGCTGTGTTCTTAGCTTTGGAGAGGGCTGTCTTTACCTGCATGTCCATGAAGTCTGGGGCTCTGCATTCTTCTGGGATGGATACAGGCCCTTTTGGGGGTGATGGGGGGGAGTTTACACTGAACCTGTCCCCCAGGATGTGGGCAATGTAAGTTGGTTCAGTGTATTTCTTGCCATTTTTCAGTAGCTGACAGCATATTTGGAAGTTGCCACCTACATGTTTGGTATAGCTAACGAAGGCTTTGTGGTTGTTATTCTTACATTCCTTGGCAATTTGTCTTTATAAACTGGCCTTGGATTATTTTATGAGCGATCATTGTTTCTTCATAATAATGATCAGTGATGACTTTCCTTTTGTGACGTTTGCTCTATCATGTGTTCATTTCCTCCTGCTGTTGTCTAGCTTATTTATGGGCGACGACCACCAGATTGGTTTCTTATTTTTGGAGGAGTGCATCTTGGTTTTATTTTGGATGTCTTGATCAATGCATCCCTGTGGATGCTCATAGGATGCACTTGTAAATGATTCAGCAGATTGTATAGCATTAGCCTATAGCAAGGGGGCTTTGGAATTTTAACTTTGGTCTTGGGAAGTGTGCAGTTTGCTTTGGAAAATGTCTTCACAGTGGTTTCATTGACTGTGGGGGGGGGATGTGGATGTCCAGTGTGATTACTTTATGATCTGATATTACCAGTGAGGGGTTTATCTCTGTTGTGGTACACTGGTACCCCATGTTGGTGATGATCAGGTCCAGTATGTTGTCACCTCTAGTGGGCGTGGTGACCAGC
Source organism: Protopterus annectens (assembly GCF_019279795.1). Taxonomy (NCBI): domain Eukaryota; kingdom Metazoa; phylum Chordata; order Ceratodontiformes; family Protopteridae; genus Protopterus; species Protopterus annectens. The sequence goes on from NC_056741.1 coordinate 1,906,133,630, forward strand.
TGTTCCAGGGTGTTAGTGTTTTTAAACTCGAGGAAACATTGGGCAAAAGACGTTGTACATGAGTAATTCTCCCACTCAGTGTTTGGCTAGTTGTAATCTCCTCATATAATGGTATTTGATAGGACCTTTGTATTTTCCACTGTTCTCAAGAATACTGAGTGAGGTTCCTGAGACAAGGTAGGTGATCTGTAGCAGGCTACAATCTGATAAGCAGCTTTGCCCAAGTTTAGTTGCACTTGCATGGTCTCCAAGACCTCATGCTGTGCCAATGACCTGAAGGTGAGGTATCCATAAGGTAAATGGATACATGCCTTCCTTTGGTATTTCACTCATGGTTTTGGGTCGAAGATCAGAGGGAATGTGAGTGTTTTACGGGGAGCATGTCCAACAGCTCTATGTTTGACATAGCTTTGTATGTTAGGCAGAGAACACCTCTGAGTAGGCGATATGCAAGGGAGTACGGCTGGAGCATTTTTATCTGTATTTACAGAGTGTGGGGTGGTGTTGTAAGCTGTGGCAGGATCTACATAGGCTGTGCAAACCACCTTACCCTTGTCTACGGTTCTGGTGACTGCTTCAATGTCATCTATCAGGTTTAGGAGATATGATCTGCATTTTACACACCCAACATGGTTGTGGTCCAGAGTTTGGGGATTGAAAATGTATTTTTCATAAGCTGTATAATGATACATTCCATGGTCTCGCAGGGCAGGCTCATCAGGCTGATGATGCGCTAGTTTCTGGGGTCTGTGGTGTCTCCACCCTTGTGTAGTGGGATAACCGTCGCTGTGCACCATTCAGCTGGCACAAAGCCTGAGGTGTGGCTATGACTGAACATGGTATGTCGGTGTGGTGCCTGTTCGTTCTGTGGTTTGTGTGGAACACAGACTGGGAAGTTATCTGGTCCCATGGCTGCTGTGGTACTGGCTTTGGAGAGTGTCTTTTACCTGTGCAGCCGTGATGACAGCAACTTTGCAGTCTTCCATTATAGTGATGTGCTCTTTCATGGGTGAGAGGGGGGTAAAGTTAACACTGATCCTATCTGCCAGGAGGTTGCCAATATCATGGGTCTGTATATTTAGTGCCATTGAGCTGTAACTCAAAAATATCTGAGTGTTGCCATGACATGGACCTGTCTGTTGTGCGGAGATCTCCTGCGTAGACAATATGCAACAGAGTACAGATTGGGTTAAATTCAGTCTTGTTGCATGGGGCAACTGTTTGAGGCCAGTAATCTTCTTGTTGAGGTACTTCAGTGGTCTTTCCAGCTGCTGACGGTGCCTAGTCAGATTCATCGCAAGTGTGTTGTGGTAGTCTCTGACGGGTCTGATGACTGATGAGTAGAGGGAACCTCCTTTGACCTACATGCACAGACCTTGGCAGGTTGTGTGAACACATAGCATGATTTTCTGACCACTTTGTGAATGTATTCATGGAAGTAGAGATAACTAATCACATTTGTCCATAGATCCCTTATTATCATCTCCATATTTAGCCTAAGTGTGTGAGCATGCCCAGTATGACGTTTCAGTATGTTGTTGCCTGACATTTGCTTCGTTTAAGTGTGTGAACATGCCCAATATGACCTTTCAGTGTGATGCTGAATGAAATCCACTACATTTGTTGAAGTGTGTGAGCATGGCCGCTATAGACATTTATACTATATGTGTGTTGAAAATCAAGTTGTATTTTTACAGCAGGGCTCACCTTTGTGTCATAAATCAACAGGGATCATGCTGTGCCTGCAGGCCTTCCATGAGACACTTTGCATAGACTTATCAACATTTCTACATACAGGGGGGACAGCTATTCTTTGTACATTTCTACCCGGGGGCACACCTGATTGTTACTGTGGGTGTACATAGGATGAGGGGTTTACCTGACACTTATACACATTTGCTAGGCCTGCACTGCTATGTAAGGTACTCCATTTCAGTCTGTACTGTTGCCTATCATACTGGCTTGAGGCATACTACTGTACTACAGATCTTGGCATCCACTGTCACGTATATTACATTGCGACTTCATAGCCTACCCAACCCACATCACACCGCCTGGCCTTCTGTTCTCTGTCTACATAGGCCTGTGGGGGAGGTTACCCATATGCCTCTTTAGGGGCAGGCTACAGCATTTCTTTGTGTTTGCATTAGTGTACAATTGTCCTGCTGTGTCTGTGCCAGTGAAATGCTCTCATGGCTTAGTGGTTCAGTACTGTGACTATAGTGCACAGTATCCTGGGGTCGAGCCCTGTCACTGCTTTTTATTTTCATGCTGGTCAGACCAGACTGCTTAAGGAACAGTAAAGCAGATATGAGCATGTTTACCTGACTTTGCTCAACTTTGCCCGACTTTGCCCGACCTTGCCCAACATTGCTCAACGTTGCCCAACATTGCGCTAGTTAGCGTGGGCAATTTTGTTTACATATACTAAATAGTGGTAAAAGCTGCCTAGCACTGCTTTATATTGCTTAAAACATGGCAATCATGCCTCAGGTGGTGCTGCAGGGCTGCCTATGTTGGATGCACATAGTACACTCCCTATACATGTGTGAAAACAGGTAGTGTCAAATTAGGCATCCTTTTTATTTTATGTGCGAGTCAGAGAGAGATATCATTTCCAGGGTTCCTACTGAGCCAGTGTATGTGCTATGTGTTGCCTCTTTGCCAAGGCCAAGGCATACTGGGAAAACGCCTCCTTCTGCCTACTGGGGCAGGCTCAGGTTGTTCCTCCTCCGAGTCACGCTGTGCCTGTGCAGGCATTGGCAATGGTGGGGGGCTGTTTGGCCCTGCCCCATGCTGTTCCTGCTGCAGCTGTTTTCGCAGGATCATATTGTGTAGCATGGCACATACCATGACAATTTGGGTACATGTAGTTGGTGAGTACTGCAAGGCTCCACCAGATGTGTCCAGGCACCAGAAACGTGACTTGAGCATCCCAAACACACGCTCGATTACATTTTGTGTTTGTGCGTGTGCCTCATTATGGTGTTCTTGTTCAGGTGTGTGTGCATTTCTGATGGGTGTCATCAGCCACGGCTCCAATGCGTATCCAGCATCCCCCACTAGGTGACCGTCAGGGATGTCCCCATTGGCAAATGTCTGATACAGCTGCATCAGATGCCAGATATGGGAATCATGGTAGCTTCCAGGGCAGCCAGCACACACATTCAGTATTATGCCCTGGGCATCGCACACAACCTGGAAGTTGATGTAGTGGAAGCCCTTGCGTTGATGTAGGCCCTACCCCGCTCACCGGCTGGTGCTTTGATGTGTATGTGCATGCAGTCAATTGCACCCACTACCTCAGGGTATTCTGCTATTTGCTGGAAGAGATGCATATTGCTGGCCAATGCCTCATGGGAATTGGGGAAATATACATGATCACCGACATGTGCTGACATGGCATTCAGGAACTGGTGCAGTACCCTGGATGCTGATGCCTGTGAAATCCCCATCATATCACCAGTTGGTCTCTGGAAGGTACCTGTTGTTAGTATTCTTAGGCCAACACATACCTTGGTTTCCACTGGGATGGGTTCCCCTCTGCTGGTTCTGTGTGTGAGGTGTGGCCTGCACAGCTCAACAATTTGCTGCAGTAGGTCTCTGTCCACTCTATAGCGCTCCACTATCTCCAGCTCATGTAGCCCCTGGTAGGTTACCCTGGGTCTGTACACTCTTCTCCGTCTCCTCACTGAGGGTTGCTCAGCAGCATTCGCAATGGCACCACCCTCAGCATCTTGCACATGTTGCCTTATAATAGCAATGGCAGTCCCTAACATTTTTTTGTCTCAGTTAAGCTTTTTAAGTTTTCACATCTCTTTGTAGACTGCAGTGTTGCAGTGTTTCTGAGAAAAACATGGGGGGATGTTGTTTGCAGAGTTTTAAGTGCTGGGCTGGGCTGGGCTAGTGTACTGACTGTGTAATTGGCTGATTCTGATTGATTTCACCTGGCAGCTCTGCTAGTTCTCCTTGGTTAACTTCCTACTACTTCTTTTCCTTCCTTTTCCCTTTCTGTTTCCACAGGGGGCAGCGACACGCAAACAAGTGCAAGCACACGCACATGAGTGCACACGCACTCACACAGGCTTACACAGGCTTAGGCAGGTGCACATCTGCGCACACAGGCTTAGACAGCCTTACACAGGCTTACACGGGCACGCACACAGGCTTAGATGGGTTTACCTTTGCGCGGCGCTGTGCTACGCTTAAACATCGGAGATCAGGGAAAAAATATTTTTTATTATTTTGCAAAAGATAAAAATGCCAATGGCTTTATATTTGGCCATTGGCATGCTTCCTCAACTGGATGCATCCTTTATTTGGAGCTGTCATAGCTCTGTTTTGCTATTTGCAGAACGGTACTCCGTTACCAATGGAGTACATTTCTGCAAGTTACTCCACTCTTACTCGGACAGGTTAGTGATTCCTGGACTGCAAATTTACCTCATTTGCATAGCTTTCAGCAGCAAATGAGGTAATTTGCATAACATAACATTGTCTGTGCAAGAGTAGTTTTAGGAGCTCTCATGCACGCCCCTGCCGTGAATCTGTTCCTACATGTTTACAGCACATTTCTAGCACAAGTTACCAAAGCCCGATTCTTGTATGTTATGTCAATCATGTAAGTACCTAGGTGCACCTGTATGCAACTAGTAAATGCAGGAAACTAAGATAACCTATGAGATACATCCCTTTACTGCAATTATGAGTAATGACTGGGAATTATGCACACACAAATATATATACAAACACACATATATATATATGGGTCTACTTCATAACATTGAAATTTCATAATGTTGAATTTCATAGCACCGATACCATAACATCAAAAATTCAAAACACTGAAAACCCAAAACATTGAAAACTCAGAACACTGAAAGTGTGCTTCATGACTTTGAAAACTGCATTGCACAAGTAAATAAGATCCCCTGTACCTACAACAACACCTAACTAGCAAACACACTTTCTACTACATTTCTGCAGGGGGGAAGCCCCGCTGCACCCTCCCATGTGGGACACTCTGCCCCCCATACCCCTGTAAATTAAATATGCCAACTCCAACATCACACTACAGTGGAAAAAAGTTAATTTCCTAACCTCACCTCACTTTTTTCCATTGTAGTGCGATCTTAGAGTTGGCATATTTAATTTATGGGGATGTGGGGGGTGCAAGGGTGCTTGCCCCCTGCAGAAATGTAGTAAGAAGTGTGTTTGCTACTTAGGTGTTGTTATAGGTGGAGAGGATGTTATTTACATATGCATTGTAGTTTTCAATGTTATGAAGCACACTTTCAATGTTCTGAGTTTTCAATGTTTTGGGTTTTCACTGTTTTGGGATTTAGATGTTATGGTCTCAGTGTTATGAAATTCAACGTCATGACATTTTAATGTTATGAAGTAGACCCATCTCTCTCTCTCTCTCTCTCTCTCTCTATATATATATATATATATATATATATATATATATATATATATATATATGTATATATATATATACCTGTCTGTGTAGATAACATTGCACACACTCACACATGTACATACACATTACACTCACACAAGCATTATATGAGCATGTAATGATTTGACAACTTGCACAGAACAGCAAAGATTTCTTGCCAAAACCTGACCCTACAAATCTCCCTATCATGAGCTAACAAAGATCTTGCAGTTGGGGGCAAGTCCTACATCCTCTATGCAGTCTTTCAGTGGTCTGTTTTCACTGAGCCAGATTTTGATGAAACAGTTATAGACCGTGCTATGATTAAATGATCTGTGCAGCAGTAAGTGGCAACATGGTTAACAGGCAGTTTATTGAATGCATACTTTATCAACTCGAGTCTAAGCTTTTACAGCCCATCAAAATTTCTTTTAGTTGAATTGTGATTTAGCCAAACCTGCTTTGTGACTGATGCCTCATTGCACTTGTGCAACCATGGAGTTGGTATATATACATAGGAAGGTGGGGAGGTACCTCATTAGAGGATGGAGGTAGAGCCCTTCATGTAAAGTATTTTTTTTGTTTGTTTGTTTTTTATTTTGTTTATTTAATGGGTTTATTTGAAATGGGTTATGTGAATTTGGGTTTTTCTTTTGCTGGCCACAAAAAACTTGTGTGCTTTACTTTTATGATTTAGATTAGGTTATGTACTAAAGAAGGGCCATGGTAAAAGAAACAACTATAAATGTGTTGAAAGAGTATAAAACGTTAATCAGTTTTGGAAAATACAGCTGCAGTATTACTCAAGATTGTTTCTGAAGTGTTATTTCAATATGATAAAACACAAAATATATGAAAGGAAGGATAGCCGTTTTGCACAAATCACATTCGGTTGAATCATAACTGACTAAAACACATTTGACTGAATCATGATTGAAAATTGTGGAGTACAGAAGTACTGACTCATTTTGTGTATATGTGTGTGTGTGTGTGTCTGTGTGTGTGTGTGTGTGTGTGTGTGTTTGTGTGTTTTCTTAACTATTGTGTGACCATGATGTTAATGCATTTAAGTAGGGTGTTTGCCCTTGCAAAAAAAAAGTTTTTTTAAGGTATGCCTGTTCTAATGAAGTTTTCTATGAAATGTGTTTGTGAGTCAGCTGTGATTCACATTTTTCTTCTTTTTTTTCCAGTCATCTGTGACTGTGGAGTTAGTATAGTTAAATAAGGAGGTACAGAGGGTCTTGTCACCCCCAGCAAGTCATGTTTGGTGTAATATTTTTTCAGTCAAATGTGATTCTGTGAAATGAGTTTTCAGTCAACTTTGCTCAATCATTTGTGATTCAGAGAAGTGTGACACAGTCAACATAATTACATTCAAGGAAAAAATATCTGAGACAGAAAAAATGGGTAAAATAATGACTCATCTGTACTTTTTAAGGAAGATGAGATAGATTGAGTTTTATAATAAATAATTAGGATTAAGAGACGTATTACAGAAAATAAAGTTTTGGCAAGGCCAACAAGAGCAGGTGATGGTTAAATGATTATGAATATCAAATGACTATACACACACATACATTCATGTTGGAAATGTGATTGTAATTATTTTAATGATGTATTGAGTTTATTGTAATTAACTGAGGTTTTTATGAAAGTTAAAATAAAAAAACATGTTCTTTTTTCATCAGGTGCCAAGAGTTCTTTTACATCCACTGAACCATATTACACTGTCTCATTTGATGAACAGTACCTCAGGCATACAACACCCTTTTCTTTTAGTAATTGATATAATCGGTACTGAAATAGGATTTCAAGTAGCTGATGGAGGACCTGAACCCACACTTTTGTGTAATTCTTCAGCAGCAAAAGCAAGAGTGATACCTGTTTTGCTACTGATAGTATTTTTTACCTGTTTTGTATTGATTCAAAGAATAATTTTTCCAGTTCATTAGTTGCTTCTTTCCCATGATTTTGGTACACTATCATGAACCATGTAACATTTAACATTGCTTTATAAAGGTTTTGCTTTAAAAATGACATTTTATAGGTGAAACTGTGGCCTGCTGCTAATTTCTGAATAAACTTTGGACCTACCTTGAAATAAGGAATCTTTTTTACATTCATTTATGGCACTGGTTTTGCTTCTTGAACCTGTCAACAACCATGCACCTTCCCCTGTACATGCAACTGTTTGGTGTTTTTGGTGTTTTTATATATATTGTAGATATGCATTTCACAGCAAAACACCTGTGTCATTAAAATATACTGAATGTGTACATTTTTATATCATGTGAATTACCTGAAAGTGAGGGAAGCTCTTAGAAAGGCTCAAGGCCATTTCAGAACTGATTCCTCTTCATGCCGTTTATTGTCCTTCAGTAATATTTGTGCAATGCATATGGAGGGGTCACTGGGTAGGTGCTTCTAACCGTTCTAGAGAATAAGAAATTGGCATAGTGTGAACTTGTTTATGTACTTCACGCCCATTACAATTCCAGTGGACAGGAGCTGGCATGGAATACCTCTAGCATTCTTTCAAGGCTTATTACCTAGAGTTCCAAGATGTCATGTTATTCAAATTGGCACTAATCTCACTCTACCCCTTAGGAAGTCTGAGAACTGATCAAGGCTTTAAGAGACGATCTTATTACATTATGACTTAAAGTATATTCAGGAGAACCCTATTTAGAGATATTGCATAAACTGACCTAAGGAGAAAAACAACATCTGCTACGTCTACTGTCCACCTTTAAAATAATTTATCTTGTCTACTGAATTCTCATCCAGTTGAGCATTCTAAGTTATACACATTTTATTAAATTTCATCTTGTTTGCATTTTTTACCCTCAAACTATGACCATTTACAATCATATAAAGCAAGGCCAGTATATTTGTCTTAAAAATATTTAGTAAACGGCTATATAACACTGTATGCCATGCATGATCACCACAATGGAGAATCAGTTCTCAAAATTTAGTTAAATTTGTACTGTATATAAGTCAAACCTGATATACAGTTCTAACCAATAGTCAGAAGGCACTATGTAGTTACTAAGGAGTTTTCATCTCTTGTTTTACTACTCACTGAGCTGACAGTAACAAATTAAACAATGAAAACACAGAGAAAGTGTGTACTACTTTTTATATGACTTACACCATAAATTAAATGGTAGCATACACATAAACACTTCATATAACAATACCAATGCCAATTAGAAGAAATTCTTCAGATGTTTTCAGCACTTTGAAAGTATCACATAACAATGATGCAGACGTTATGTAACACTTATGTATTTTAAGTTAGTTACCACTTGTTACATCTAAAAATATGAAGCACTGATCATGTATCTAGTCAATCTGGGCTTGTAGCCAGATACAGTTCTCTAGCAAAAAACCATGAAGGCAACATAACTGAACTGAAAGTCTAAGAAAGAGCACCGGCAAGCTTCATAATGGCCTAATAAGTGTCTCCAAAAAGCAACACCTACTTGGTGGAATATATGATGCAAACATTTGACAATAAAAGCATGAAATAATTTGCATAGCAAACGGTTTTGTTTGCAAAGGGAATTACATTGTGTATTCCAACGTCCTACTCAATAAATGTTCTAAAAAGATTTTAGACATGCTAAAGCAAACATTTTGCTTATCTAAGTATTGTAATTTGCTCTCCTAAAAGTTAAGCCCAAGTGATCCACCATTCATACTGTTGGCTGCATAGTGCACATAAGACATATTCCATCTTACCTCCTGCCATTTCCCACTGGTCTCTAAAAACAGGACACAGAATGGGTCTGATTTTGAAGTTACATCTCTGTCTAGAAGATTATGTCCACATACTGAGAGTTCCACTTTGCAGACACAGTGTTCAGTGCCGATCGGTGCCTGTGGTGTGGGGCTCAGTGTGTAAGCCATTTCTTTGGGCAACAATTCCAGGTACTCTGTAGGGCAGAACAGAAGCTCAAATAAGAAAAAGTTGACAAGATTGATATTTATTTACATTTTTCTGTTCTGAATAAATGGATCTTCTCTTTAGCATTCCATGCATATCGCTAAAATTATCAGCCATACTTTACAGATTTGCGGTCTGATATTGTGATAAGTGACATTTGTTTGATGGAACTGTTATTGAATTGCATAAAATCAAGATTAAAATCTCAAAAAAAACTTTGCAAATGCGTATTAAAATAAAATATGTAAAGAGAATATAAAATATGTAAAGAGAATACCATAAACAAGTATATATTAAGAGTGCATCCTGCACCTCGAATATTTGGGGATGTACCCCTCAATATCCCCACAACCTCTGAGGTTGCATTACTTATGAGTTAAAGGGGATATGTGGATTACTTAGTATGTCGGATGCAGCCTGTCACATCAGAGATGAGCAGGTGGGTGGTTTGTGAGATAGAAATGTTTTTAGTAATATCTGTTTCATTTTGTTTTACTGTTTGTGGCATTTTTGATGTCATCTGTATGCCTACACCTACCAGCATTATTTTACTATTAATGTAATGCTAATAGACTGCATGGAACAAGCTGCAAAAATAAAATGACTGTCTTAATAAATTAAAAATTATTTCATTTATTATCTAATATCTGTGATATTCCATTCAAGTTTGCAGGAGAGCTAGAACCTTTTATAACAAGTAAAGCCTGTAAGGCAGATAGCCAGCTGGGACACTGCTTCATCCTGGCATGTGCACAAATTTTCTCTGACACACTACTCACAATCAATGGGAAGTTTAGGATTGCTTGATCATGTGTATGAGATGTGGAGGAACCTGAACACTCACACAAACACAGGGACATGGGAAGCGCATGCAGTTCCACATAGAAGGTATCCAAGAAGGGAACCAAGTGAGAAAACCAAGAGCTGTGAGGCAGGATCATGAAAGTTGCAGTTCTTTGCTGTGTAATGAAGTGTTTCTTTATGCAAAATGTATGCCTTTCTCTTCTTTCTTCTGACTTATTCAAGCACAGAAGATTGGGAAGTTAGTTACTTATAAATTCTGTTTGCTGGCAGAGTGTCAATCTGCTTAATTTACATTGCATTACAATGTCTACACAGTGGAGTACAACTTACATCTGACTTTTTTATATACTGAGAGATGAAGATCTGATAAATATTATGGAAAATATAAATGTGGACGTGCTAAGGAGTTCAATATACATGCTAATTATACTGTTAATGATGACAACCCATTTCTACATTTTGACTCCACAATGACATTCACTATTGTATAATCAAAGTATATACAGTTTTGATACACACACTGTCCTTCTATCATGTACCTGCTATACCCATTGTCTTTGGCAAATCAATTTTGGACAGCTTAGAGCATTGCTGAGATTGTACTGCAGCCATGTGCATGAGCTGTTATGAAAAGTTCATTTCCACTCATTAAACTTCCTGTATCACCTTTTCCACTAATCCAGTGTATCATGCCGCCTTTTCACTCAGTATAGTTTGATGCTTGCATAATACTGGTTTGACTTGCTCATCTGGTCATGTTTCCTTGCACAGTATTCACTAATTGCTACTTATCAATCCACTTGGCACATACGTTCACACTTCTTTACCACTGATCAGCAGCAACACTGCAGACTGTATTTGTTTATGCTGCAATGTTTTTGTTCACTATCCCCTTTGTGGTCATCATGTTCGTATCTTTTATTGGCCTATTCATTCCTTCCCCATCTCCTACTTGCTTATTCATTCCTGTCTTCCTGACAGCATTCAATGATGCAAGGCATGGCTCAAGAGTAATGGATCATGGCTGTCATCCAGCAAGAGTTAAAAGATGTACAAGCACAGATTCTGACCCCTTGCTGGCAGCTGCATTGTGATAACTGCCATCTCAAGCTTAGTGTGAGCACACATTCCCGCACCTCCTACGCTCTCAGTATGATGAATGGCTCATGTCCCTGACTCCTGCCTGCCCTTGTGCACTGTGTGTGTGCATACATATATATATATATATATATATATATATATATATATATATATATATATATATATAAGGCCATCCCATGGGTGAGTCAGCATCAGACACACACACAACCATCTTTCCCAAGATGGCTCCACTAACACCCAGGTCACCTGCCCCATAGATGCAGCCTTTTCTAGGTGGTAACTGGCCGCAATGAATGCATTTTTACTCTTATGATTCCCACTGTTTGTACTTGCATACTGATGTGGCTTTCATTCTGTGACACTGTTTTTCAAGGAACAACATATATGGCTAAATGGGGTCACATACATCTGATGAAACAGTTCAGAGAAACACAGTGGAACACATTCTTTTATCAGAGCTTGTTTAAAACAGTTTATTTGTGGAAGAAACCCCTTACATTCTCCATGCAGAGGAAGACCCCACACATTAATCACTTGTAAATGTCATTGGATACCATTGTATCATCGGGTAGACTATATTTCCAAAGATAAGTTGTCAGCAGCAGGGCATTTCACAGAAACAAATTCAATGAATTGTGTTTTGTCAGACACTACTGATAAATACTAACCTGCCCAGTATTCATTAACTGCTATCTGTGATCAGTCATGGTTTTTCTTGATTAAAGGTTTACTGCATGTAACAAAAAAAATACAACCATTTAAAAATCAAAGCCTTTTTATGTTCAGTTGGAGCTATGCGTAGATTCACTCGTCATTTCCTGCTAGTATGATAGCGTGACACTTTTTGCTACAGAAAAAGATTGGACTGCCTTCTGGATCTTTTATCAGATTGAAATATTTTGTGCTGTAATGTTAAAAAAACTACATGGATTATGTGGTAACAGTTTAAAATGTTCGGACTTAGAATATGAAGTCACAGAATGTAGATACTGAAAAACAAAACATCTAGATTTACATTTACCAAGTCAAAGATTTCCATTTTTTGGAATTTACCACTTTTCTCAGAGGTATGGCCACCTTGGAGTAGGTATATATAAGTTTTTTTGGGGTGGAGTCAGGCTTGCCACCTACACTGGGGAAACAGTTTCAAGACCTAGCATGGTGGGGTTGCCATAATGGTTAATGTGTTTACTTTGGAGACACAAGACACAGGGTTTGATTCTTAGCTTTGGATTGGGAAGTGTGGCTAGGCTTAAAACTGGCCTACAAGGTCAGATAGCCTAGTACTAGTCTAAGAACTAATTGTGTGTCCCAGCATTTCAATAAGGAGCTAGGGTATGTTTAACAGACCTGCATGGGTCATTCATTATGGGTTCACTATGTCTGCTTGACTCAAACAACCTTTCCTTACAATAACTTGGGGAAAAAATCTATTTTACAACTGAAATACATGTAAACTCAAAACATCTTTACTTTTACCTATAAAAATGTGCATATGAAAAATAAAATACAAACTTTTTTATTGGGGGTTAAGTTCTTGGGTCTATATTATAACATTGAAGTCTTAAAACTCAGAATGTTATAATATCGAACCCATTCGATCGAAAGAACATAAAATCGAACACTCAGAATAGCAAATTTTTTCCCAGGAAAAAATTTGCTGTTCCGACAAACATACACACAACACAAGCACACCAAAATAAATAATCCACACACATACACTTCACAAAAACCTACACTAAACCATACATACACTACTAGCTATCCACTTACCTTAGACCAACCCTAATCCTATGGTACGTAACTACTGCACACTCAACTTACCTGCTCCCTAACCCTAAGGTCCCTAACTATCGCACACTCACCTTACCCACTCTCTAACCTTAAATTCCCTATCGCACACTCACCTTACCCTCTCCCTAACCCTAAAGTCCCTATCGCACACTCACCTTACCTGCTCCCTAACCCTAAGGTCCCTATCGCACACTCACCATCGTTCGCACACTTACCTTAACCCGGTCCGTAACCTTCACTCCACAGTCGAGGAAATAGCGAAGCTGCAGAAACAGCCCACCAAATACTTTCCCTAGAAAAGTATTCAATATTCTGCAGCTTCAATATTTTCAGTGTTTGGTACATAGGGTTTGATATAACATTCAAAGTTTTAAGACTTCGATGTTATAATATAGACCCAAGTTCTTTACCCCCTTCTCCTTTTTTATTGCATCCATGCAGGAATATTCCATCTACCTGCTCCTCATTCATTTTTTGTTTGCCGGGGCCAGAATTCCCAGGCAGGTTTGAGCCCTCCAGCCGATGTGCTCATTCCCTGGAATACCCCATGAGCTCATTCTTTTGCAGTGAGGGTCAGGTGCTAGGGATTAGGGCAAGTTTACTGATTATGCTGGGTAGCCTTCCCTCTTCCTGGTGAACCACTCCTTCTCTCTTTGCTGTTGTTGTCCTTTAGGGAATCTTGCCTTTGCATGCTGGATTCCGCATAGCTCACAGTGTGAATGCTACGTGGCAGCATGGGCTTGATAGATTCCAGTAACATGGGATAGACAGTAGGATGGGGGAGCAGGCAACAGCTTCTCAATCCCATCCTTTCCTGGAAGCTCTTATGGATGTCCAAGCAGCTATTCAAGCTTGGGTAACCTGTGACATAGTCATGACCTAATCCCTCTACGCCATGGAGAGGCACACCCTTAATTTTGTTATTCTTGCATCAAGGATAATGCTCCTTGGACAAGGTGTAGTCACTGACAGGCAGCATAAAATGGGTCTTGTGCTTTTTTCTGGGAGGCTGTAAGTTTGGACATTTTAATAAACAGTCACATATGTGCAATACAGTCTTACTTGCATGTGAATCTTTGAACAGTCAGATGAGCAAGTGACAGTTCAAGCAGTTAAACTGTAATATGAGCTCATATAATTCAAGAAATAGGATGTGAGCATTTCTTAAAGGGGTCTTTTCAATGGATTGTTATCATTTAGGTAAAATGAATAAAATTTTACAAGGAAGGAGCATACCTCTCAGCTGTCCAGATTTTTGCAGAATGTCCAGATTTTTGCCTCATATTTTTGATCTTTTCCTCATAAAATGTGTGGTTTTCTGACAAATCATTGGGATGATCTGAGGATTGAAGTCAGCAAATAATGACATACATTTATGTTTCAGATGTCATATCCTTCAGAAAAATGTATGTTAACACAAATTTTGTTGTTCTAGCAACTTTCTAAATTTATAAGAGCAACATTTAAAATCTATTTCTATTTTCGGGCCTTTGTCCCTCAGTTATGTCAGACCTTGTCCATATTTCTTTAATGAAGATGTTGAGAGGTATGGAAGGAGCTTTTCTTCACCTTCAGTTAACTTTAAAACAGTTTGAATGACACTTGATCTGTTAAAAGGGCAAGGCGATAAAATGACACGTACCAGACTGTGTGGCTTTAACTCCTCCCCCCACATTATCTGTGTCATGGTAGTTCAGAATGTGGGTGTGTGGGCACATGGCTAAAGAAGGTAGTGTGATCCCACAAGTTTCAGAAGACATGAAAAATTAAAAATACATTTTATGCACAATACTAGAAATGGACTAAAAAGAGCCTTTCCAGTTTCCAAGAAGTAAAGTATTATTAGGTGTAATACGCAACTCGGCGTCTGCTACATTGTTGTTATACTATTCTGCCCTTTCTAACTTTTCTATTTTAAACAGTTCTCCAAATAGCTGATACTTGCTGAATAAGTTTCCTTCCTCTTAAAATCATCTCAGCATCTTCATTTAGCAAATGCTTCTACTTTAGTATGACTGCATCCCACATAGCTGCCAGTAACTGCAGATAGCAATACCAGTCACAGCCTTGCTGCAATGAAAGTGAGGTAAGCTAATTTACAGCAGGGCAGTGAACCAGCATGCCATAGGAATCACTGTTTTAAATATTATATAGTACGGAGTAAAGAGGTGAACAGAGACTCAAACTCCTGGTTTGCCTGTCATTGTGACCATTTTAAGGGGGAAAGTTGGCATAATGGTTAAGGTCCTAATTTGTCAAATACAGGGTACGAAATTTGATTCTCACTTCTGGTTATTGACCATGCTTGTAATAGTCTGCAGACTGATAGCCTAGTATTTACTTATACTATAAACACCAAAAAATGTGACTGCGTAAATACTTCAGCTCTCCAGCTCCTTACAAACTAAGATGACTTAGATTCTACTCCTTGTGTCTGCCATCTCCCACCTAATGCATAGGAAATGCCTGCGCTTTAAGGATATAGTTGTATTACATGACATGCGCATAAATTATTTATACTGCCAAGGTACATGCAGACTAATGGATTCTTATAGTCTTCCTTTATTATAAGACCGACATCTTCAACCCAAGCTTGATTACTGTCTGTCTGCTTTTGTTTAACTGATTCCTGGTTCTGATGTTTCTTAGGTTGCAAAAATAGACGGTTGTTTTGATTATGTCATACATTAATGTAGTGTTGCTTTTGAACTTATGCATTTAAATTACTCAAATACATTACATAATTCTCTACTAGTTATAACTGAATTTTCATGGTAATCGCTTTTGTGAAATGACCCTTTTTTCCTGTCTGACACTATAATCCTCACTTGCAGTACTGTACTATTTGTACTTGGACTGCATTATGATATGTATTAATGCTTTATTTGGAATGTAATTGTGTAATTCCTTGTATTTAGCTAATATCTGTATACTTTGCCATGCTGCGGTCTTACACTGTTCCTTATGACCTTCTGGCCCATACTGCTGAATGGGCAGCAGCTTACTGTGGGCATGTCACTGTGACAAACGGACATTTCAGAGGATGGTTTCATTGCAGGGTTGGTAGCAATCCTGTGAGATGAAATAATCTAACAGTAGTTTGTTGGGGTTGCAAGTCAAGTTACTCTGAATTGCAGTAAAGTTGGAGTATACTGAATTATGTAGGAGTAATATGGTGGGATTTGCTCCCACAAAAAAAAAATTTTTGTGTTTGTTTGAACACTGTCTTGCATTTATGGTCTACCAGTGACTATATATAGTCAAAGCAAAGGCTATGTCTATAGCAGAAGACAGTAAAAGGAACTGTTTCATGATAGCAGGAAACACGAAATTTCCTCAGTCAGGAAAAAAGGAGGGGAATTGTTTCAGTGCTACTAGAAAGCCAGAATACGATATGAATGACTTTTGAATTTGATGCCAAATATGTTGAACTGCACAGGTCTTTCTCTTTTTCTTCCCATTGATATAGTTTTATGATCAGCAGTGACACAGGTGTACATTATAGCTGTGGCTATTGCCGTGAGAGGTGCTTTAAATTAGCAGGAGTGTAAGACATGTTGTCACTGATGGTACGGCTTGGACTGCCATTCTAATTGCCTGTGTTTTAAACAGCTGGTATTCTGTAGGCATTGTAGTACCGAAATATCTTAGCAGCTGCAGATAAAGTGTCCTGGTAACCCCAAAAATTCCCAACATGGTCACTGGTTCTCTTTGTGAAACTTACTTACATATTTTTTATTGCATTTTATTTTTTTAATTTAGCAAGATAATGCCCTTTTTGCTGGAGACATACATTCAGATAATACAACTGCACATTTATACACATTACATAAGTACATAAGATGTACATATGATCTTACAACCAGCATTGAACAGGTATAAGTCAGATATTACTGCATGTTTTGCATATGGCATGCAAATTTAAATGACAAATGACAAATTATAAGGATTGTTAGGGCATTTACCTGTCATGCCATGTTATAGTCTAATAGTATTAATAATAAAAAAGTTATAATCTTGCATTTTTGACCTATATCATTTATGACCTATGCTCTTGAAGACTACATATTATTTACTTAACCATTAATAATGTGGGTTAATGTACACAAGGTTAATCCATAATGAGTGCAGTTACTTAACTGCTTGAAGTAGAAATATTTCTTTAAACAGTGCCCAGGCATGGAACTCCTTCATCTTCAGTGGTAGGACATATCCTTCATTTGTTATACAGTTGCTAAAAGCCCAAACTTCAGGAAATGTCCACAATCATTCTAATGGAAAGTCCTTAACAGGCTTCAGTGGCCTGGGGGGAAGTATTATGGAAATATATACTGCAGATGTCTACATGGTTACTTGTACCAAAACTTGTAGTGAAGTCTAGTATACATGACCAAAGTCCTTCTGTTACCTTACTCTAAGTAGAAACTAGAGAGAACTAGTAATTCCTTCATTTGGGAGGAGAATGTGTGCACCCCACCAGTTAAATATACTGAACTCTACACTACCTTTGAGGTCAGCTATAGTCAGGATCATAGGATCATAGGAAGTTACTAGCCTATTGGCCCTGAAACCCTTACAAGCCTAACCAAGAATTTAGCCCTTGTTCTAACAAGTCAGCACCCAGTCTAGCAGGGGCACATGTGGAATCCTAGGGGTGTATTTTCTGTTCCCTACCCAGTTATCCAGGTTGCACTTAAAAAGGGTTAATGTGGTACTCTGCTTGACGTGGAACAGGAGTCGATTCCACAGAGGGGGGAGTCTCTGGGACACAAATCTGTCCCACCAAGTCCTATTGATGTCACAGACCAGGTTGAGGTCACCCATGCAGGTTATTCGAGTGGAGCTTGACTTGCGGATATGTAGCAGTCCCATCAAGGCAGGGTCTGAGATTGGTTTGTATGCCAGATAGATGTCACCTCTGAGGACAATGTTTGAGGCCCTGGATTCTCCTAGTAAGGAATCTCTGTGGTCTCTCCAGCTGCTGCATGTGCTTTATGAGGTACATACTGAAAGGGACATTGTACTCAATAATGGGTCTTACAAGGGAAGAATATAGGTATGTTATGAACACCTTGTCCCTGGATGAGATACCCTTACTAATGAGGTGGGCTATGTAGAAAGCTTTCCATACAATGTATGATAGCCTATTTTCCATGTTAAAAGTGTTTATTTGCTGTTTTTGATTTAATTTTTTGAAAAGAAAAACAAAAAAAAAAAAAAAAAAATCCTACCCCTATACTCATTTCCCACCTTTCTAGATCTAGTAAAGTCCAGTTTTCAGAGTTTGTTGAATTCTGGGCTGTTTGGAAGTTCCTGTGTTGCCTAGATCTTTCTAAGATAGAGGGAAGCTTCTCTGTTCATCAGTGAGAGTGGTGAGCTTTGGAACAGCCTATCTGTCACTAGAGGAGTGGTTTCAACCCAGAAATGTAGTTTTATTGGCCGTTTTGGGCTATTTCTATCCCTTTCATCTTTCTGCTTAAAAACCCGTGTTTGCACATTCTTTGCACTTGTATTACCTCAGCAAGTGCCCGGCTGGGTGTTCTGCAGCATTCTACAGCAGCAGAGTGTAAAAAGGAGACTTTGAGTGGATTAAGTACCTCTGTTTTGGTTTTTATTGCTTGATATTGCTAGCTGCATTGTTCTGACTGCTTTTTTGTTAACTTTGCTACTTATCTGAACTGTTTTGTTACCAGATATCGTTAACACTTTAAAGTATTTGCTTTTTAAGTGCTTTTATCAGCTGTTTAGCTGTAAAAGGCAATACAGTCAAGTGCAATATCCTATTTTCCGTGTTAAAAGTGCTTATTTGCTGTTTTTAACTTAACTTTTGAAAAAAAAAAAAAAAAAAAAAAATCCTATCCCTAAACTCGTTTCCTGCCTTTCTAGATCTAGTAAAGTCCGGTTTTTACAGTTTGCTGAATTCTGGGCTGTTTGGAAGTTCCTGTGTTGCCCAGACCTTTCTAAGATAGAGGTAAGCTTCTCTGTTCATCAGTGAGAGTGGTGAGCTTTGGAACAGCCTATCTGTCACTGGAGGAGTGGTTTCAACCCAGAAACTGTAGTTTTATTGGCTGTTTTGGGCTATTTCTATCCCTTTCATCTTTCTGCTTAAAAACACATGTTTGCGCGGTTTTGCGCATCGCGCAGAACTGCTTAGCTAGGATTCAACTAATCCCGGCGCCATAAAGTCTCCTCTTCAGTTTTTCCCATGGACCTAGACCACTTTCTTAGTTTTAGCACTTGAATTTGCTTCCTCATGCTCAGCAATGTTTCAGAACTTGTTGTAAGTACTATATAAGTTATAAACTACTACAGTATTTAACCTTCCTCATTACCTAGAGAAAAACAGTTTTTATACTTATCTTCCTCATTTGATTAGAGGAAAACAGCTCTTCTACTTACTTTCCTCGCTTATCTAGAAGCAAATACTGTCTATTCAGGCATGTCCAAGGGACAGCTCCCGGTGTTCTCTACTGTCTACCTGATGAATCTGGGCATCTTGGGGCTATGTAGCAATTGCCTCATATACACCCACAACCCTCTCCTCCTACCACCCAGCACTATGACCTGTGAGAGATGCACTTATCTGGCTAAACTGGAGGCAAAGCTATCTTAACCCAAGACTGAACTTGTCAGTCAGAAGGAGAAGGCAAACATCCACTCCACACCACACACACCACATAGTCCCAGTACATCTACACCACCAAGAGACCCACACATAGATACACAAAATCATTCTCAGATTCTAGGAGGCTCTCAATAAGAATCTACCCAAACAACTGAGACCTCCAAAGCAGAAACGCAATCAACCTCCAGCCCTCACCACAACCCAAAAGACACATAACATACAGACTCAGTGCACCACTCAACCACTGCCCATAAGGCAAAACTATGTACCAAACACATTGGTCATAGGTGACTCTATAGTCAGGCACACTGATGTTTCACTCACCAGAATAGACAAGGGGAAGGCTACTGTTAACTGCCGGTCAGGTGCCACGATCCACCACATAACCCACACACTCAGGTCACTCCACAACAAGTACAAATATGACTCAGTCATTGTACATGTTGGTGTGAATGACCGGAGACATACCTCCCTGGATTACATGAAAAGAGACATGGAGGAGCTCTCTGATCTTGTAATCCAGGCAGGTATGACCCTAGCCCTGAGTAGCATCCTACCTTCACCCAGAATGATTCTGCAATGCAAGGACAAAATGATTGACTTCAACAATTAGCTAAATGTTTGGTGTCATTCAAAGAGGATCCAGTATTTGTCTGCCTGGGACAACATGGTTGACAGACCATGATGCTTTGCCAGAGATGACCTGCACCTGTTGTCCCATGGGATTCTGGACACTGGCTAAGGCTCTTGCTGCCTCTATAGTGCCTTTTTTAGGCAAAGCTCAAAAAACAAAACCACTACCGTAACTGATACAGGCAAGCAAATATTGAGGGTAATGCTACTCAATGCTAGAAGTCTAAACCTCAAAATGCACTCGCTCAAAGCCCTCCTTAAAATGGAGAATAGTGATATCTGTGCAGTGACTGAAACCTGGTTCAAGGCTCCAGAGAGCACCCCTGCATTACCAGGATATAACTCATACCATACCTTTCGGCAATCAAACCAGGACTGGAACACCAAGGGTGGAGGTGTGTCCATATTCATTAAGGACAACCACACCTCCAGGCTAGTTGCCCAACATAATTCATCCAAAATTATACAAGTGCAACTAACTCTGTGCAAAACTACAATTCATATTGTAGCTTGCTACAGATCCTCCACCATGCCCCAGGATTCCCAGTCCTATTTTCTTGACATAATATAGAATATCAGGGTCCAACCAAACACCCTAGTATTGGGAGATTTCAAATACCCCAACATTAACTGGGAAAACTACTCTTGTACTAACTCCTTTCCTCAGTGCTTCCTAGAATTCATAAACTCCAGTGCCCTGGATCAACTTGTCCAAACCCCTACCAGGGGCAAAAATATCCTAGACCAAGTACTTACCAACGTGAGTGACAGGTGCTCCACATCTGAAGTCGGCTCCTTGTTGGTCAGATCCAACCATAAATTAATCACCCTAGATATCCGAATCCCACCCCCACCCCTCACTAAGGAAACCACTGTAAAAAACTTCTCCAAAGCCAACTTCATGCTACTTAAGGCAGAAGTGGCCAATTTCACAACACCCATGCAGATGGACAATACAGTTACCACTGTTGAATCTTCCACAAACGCACTCTATAAGCACCTACATGGGTGCATGGATCGTGGCATCCCTAAAAGAACTAAGACGCAGTCTTCTAAAAAAGGAAAACAATCTGGTGGTCCTCTGCTATTAACAAACACTACAACAGAAGGAAAAAACTGTTACAAAAGAGAATAAAATCCCACGAGAGGAGGAGTTCCCTGGTCAGCCTCAGCAAGAAGCTGAGATCTCTCATAAAATCCTCCAAAGCGAACTATGAAAACATGATTGCCACTGACTCCAAGGACAATCATAAAGCATTTTACAGCTATGTCAAGAATCTCAATGGCAACACCCAGACTTGCTCTGAGCTACAGCACAATGGCAGAAAATTCATGGAGCCTACTGACATCGCAAACATCCTGGCTAATAGGTTCAGTGCCAACTTTACCCACAAAAAAGTCATAAAGTACAAACTGAAGCAGATAAACACAAAAGCCAGAAGAAGTAGCTGGACTGAACCCACTCAAAATAATGCAGGCTGCAAATCACCACAGTTGTAGAATGCAGAATCCACTTTATTAACTTCAGAACATAAAAATCCAAGGATGAGTGCTTTCGCCCAGAAAGATCTAGATTTCGTCAGACAATTTACCCCACGTAGTTACTTTTTTCTCGAACTCACTATTGCATTCTTCTAGCACACACTCAGTCAAACAAAAGAAAGACATAGTTAAGGGACAGTTCATGCATTCTGCTCGTATGGTATCTGGCGTTGATGAATTTTTAGGTGAATGTGACAATTTGAAAAACATGTTTCAAAAAAGAGGCTATCCTTATAAGTTCATTAATGATATAATGATTGAGGTGGTTAACAAGAGAGAGCTTGGGGTTTATGTACCTTTACTTTCTTGCAATATGATTGACAGTGGTCCTTCCACCGGTAATCAAGAAACTAACATTGTTGCAAGTAAGAATGATTATAAGACTTCTTTCATCACTGTATTACCCAAGATAGCTACATACTAAGAAACATCTTAACAAATAATGGTCTATTTTAAGACATGATAAGAACATCAGGCCACTAATATGACTGCAACCCATTATGGTATATAGTAAAGGCAAGAATATGAAAAACATATTTGAGAGCAGTAATTTTTACTCAAACCACAGGTCAGGTTCTATGAATAAATGTGGCAGATGTAATTATTGCAGTTACATAAAAGAAGGTAACATTTTTAATATCAATACTATTGAAATCAGAATACATCAGAAATACAATTGTAAATCAGATAAAATGATTTACTGTGCCATCTGTACCACCTGTTCACCTGTACCACCTGCTTTTACATAGGCAAGACTGATAGAAAGTTAAAAAAAATCACATATACGAACACCTATACGGCATAAGGAATAAAAAAGAAACTAATTCTCTTAGCAAACGTTTTGGATTACAATGACCATAAGTTCCAATTTTTATTTTATTATAGATAATATCAGCACCAACATGAGGGGTGGTGCATGGTCACTATTACTTGAAAGAAGAGAATTATATTGGGAATTACGTTTGAATGCTGGGATCTGGCCAGGCCTGAATGAACATATTTCTATTAGCTCAATTTTAAAACTGAAGGCATTGGAAAGATAAAAATGTATTTCACCATTATGTATTTTAACATTTTAATATGTTAAATAATTCACATGTTCAGGATTTATTATGTCAATGTGTATTTATTTCTCTTAACATTTTCTACTATATCTAGTTTTTAGTATTTAATTACACATATGTATTGTTTTAACATATTTAACATATTTAAATATTTATTGTATATTACCATTTTATGAAGCAGTGCTTATATATAATGTTTTTTAGGGAGGTGTGTTCCAAGAACTTTTTCAGTTTGTATATTTTGTTTGCCTTTTATATTCAGTGACTGCAGATATTGTGCTTTTACTGACATCATTAATTAGTTCATAACTGGGTGGAACTTCCTGTTTGGACTGTATAAGAAGGAAGTAACTATGTGGGGTAAATTGTCTGATGAAGTCTAGAGCTTTCTGGATGAAAGCGCTCATCCTTGGATTTTTATGTTCTGAAGTTAATAAAGTGGATTCTGCATTCTACAACTGTGTGGTGATTTGCAGCCTGCAGTACTTTGAGTGGGTTCAATCCAGCTACTTCTTTTGGCTTTTGTGTTTATCTGCTTCAGTTTGTACTTTGTGACTTTTTTGAGTTTGGGATGGCCAGTGAAGATAGCAGGGATTCATCAAGCCCACTTTCTACTCAGAACACAGATCTGGACACTCTACAACAAACTGTACTTTCTTTGAGTTCAGTAGTACAGTCGCTGTCACTCAAAGTGGATTCCCTGTTGAACACGCCCCCTTCTGATGTCATCACATATCAGCAGGCAGCTGGTGGGGCTGTCTGTAATGGGTTCCACAAGCCTGCAGAATGTTTTAAATGATGTTTCTCTTCCAAATAACTCTCAATGACATTCTAATGGACATTTTGTGAACATTTCTAGTAGAGAGGACAGTATTAATGCATCTATACTTTGTGGACAAAATTTTATTCAGTCTGTGAACATTAATTCATCGGCAGGCACAGTTCCAGCATTAAAAGACTGCCTTGCAGAAACTTTCTCCTTTGGTGAAGCTGAGAGAATCACAACAGACACTGGTAACAATGATTTACCATCTCTTTTTGACCAGTTTGATTACAAACTTTCTAAAATTAAGCGACTTCAGCTTGACAATGCTTATTTTAGAGTATCTATTAAGGACAATATAGTGCCAAAAGGTTTAAGAATGTGGCTCTACCCTAATGGCTTACAGTGCAATTCAGAACTATTTAAAGAGCTAGTTGCTTTATTTGATAGTCATGGCATAGAATATATGCATTTGATAGCAGAATATAATAATGTTTTAATTAATGAATTTGTGAACATTTGCATTATGAACAACATAGATTTGAGCATGTGAGACTTTCTAGGAGTATGGAGCATCTAGTAAGTTCTATTAAACTTCGTAAAAACCAAGAAACTTAATAGGGACAGAAATGATTATAGTAATGGCCTGGCATATCCCAGACCTCCCCCTTCCCAAGAATGGGTCAAAAAATATACTAATTCTAATGGGAATCCTGGCAACAGTAACAGCAATGTTATTGGTACTGATAATCCTTCAACTAGTAACTCAGGTCCGAATTTTTTAGACACGGAAGAGTTTCCCTCCAGGGATGGTCAGAGAGTCTAAGGAAAAAGGGTCCCAAGGGGAACAACAATTGGGATATGGTCCCGATGAACAGGAACAACCATTGGAACAGTGGAGGGATGGTGAACAAAGGGGGGAAGAGGTTCCAGTCCTGGAACAACAGGATGTAAATGTGACTTTAAATAACTTTTTGCATTTACCACCAAATAATTTAGGCGATGACATGGACCATTTACTTCCAGCCTGCCACATAGTTACCAACACTTTAGGTGACTTTAATGTGTATACTTTCCCCAGCATTAGTGTTAATTCTGAACACTGTGATTTGTTTGCCAAAGGATTCACCTTTGTATCCCCACAACCCCTAGATGTTTCTAATACTCTTTTGGATTTAAGAATGTATACACGAAAGATGAATTTGAATATTCTTTTTAAAAATTCTGCAACTGGTTCCTTTGTCAACCCTTTAGCTATCTCAAGTGCATACAACCCCCCACTTCATCCCATTGTTCAACATTTTGAGAACATATGTGAGTTAGATATACGTAACTCTAAGCTTTCTAGTAGGAACTCTGACATGAATGATAAAAAGGTAATGGACGAAATAAATATATTTTCGCACACTATTAGAATTATGAAACCTGATAAAGGTGGAGGTGTTGTCTTGATGGATTATGAGGATTATAATAAGAAACTGCTTTGTATTCCAGAAGGAAATGCATATTTAAAATCATCCATTAATGAATTGAACACTTCCTACCAGCATATAAGGAATGAACTCCAAGATTTATTTATAGAGGGTTCAATTTCTATTGATGTGCTTAATTTTCTTTCTGTTCCTTACCCTAAAATATCAGTCATGATTGGGCTGCCAAAATTGCATAAAAATCTTAGCCAACCACCCATGCGACCCATTGTAGATTCCTAGATATCTAGACAACAAGTAAAAAGAACACATATCGAGTGAGACACAAATCTGCAAGGATTCATGGAGCTTTTTCACAAGCTATAGATGGGATACCTTTCAAGGACACTTTTGTTTTTATTACCATCGATATTAAGGACCTTTATTCAGTCATACCTCACATAATTGGTTTGGAGTGGTTTACAGATTTCTTATATGAAAAAGATATCTCACACTTCCAGGTTTTGGTCTTTTCACAACTGATGGAAATTGTCCTTAAAAACAACTTCAGTTTGTTCAACAAAGAAATTTACTTACAACAAGAAGGGGTGGCTATGGGGTCTGCATGTGCTGGTTTCTATGTAAACATTGTAGTTAGGCAATAGGAGAAGAAATTTCTCTTTCCTTCATGTTATTTTGAGCACATCAAATTTTATACCAGGTTTTTGGATGATATGTTTGTTCTGTGGGATGGACCTGTTGATACTATTGATGATTTTATAAACTATATTGGAACCACCACAGAATTTCTAAAGTTCACCTATACCAGAGACCTTGACAAAATTTCCTTTTTAGACATCTTACTGGAAAAGGATTATGAAAATAAGATGTTTGTTTCAAAAATCTTCAGGAAAAGCACATATTCAAACTCACTACTGCATTTTTCTAGCACACACCCTGTCAAACAAAAGAACAAAATAGTTACGGGACAGTTCATGTGTGTCGCTTGTATGGTATCTGGTATTGATGAATTTTTAGATGAATGTGACAATTTGAAAAACATGTTTCAAAAAAGAGGCTATCCTTATAAGTTTAGGCTTTGTACCCACCAAATGGCACGCAGCAACAGTTGTACCACTCCACAAAAGGGGAGCCACCACGGACCCTGGGAACTAGTGCTCTATTAGCCTGATGAGTCTGGTCTACAAGACCATGAAGCATATTATCATGGAACTCATAAACAAGGATATTGGTGACCTCCAAACTCTGGTCCCCACCCAGTTTGGATTTGTGAAGGGTAGATCATGTCTCCTGGACCTGGTTGACTTCTTTGAAACAGTCACCAAAGCCGTGGACAAGGGTAAGGCAGTCCACACAGCCTATCTCGACCTCGCCAAGGCTTTCAACACCATGCCCCATTCTGGTATCATAAATAAACTCACCAAGCTGCGTATAAATTCGTACGTCACAAGATGGGTCACCAACTGGCTCACAGACAGAACCCTCACTGTAAAAACTGCGGACTCCAAATCCGACTCCAAAACTGTGACAAGTGGAGTACCACAGGGTACTATCTTGGGTCCCCTCCTGTTTGGGATCTACTTCTCTGAAGTACAGGCCAACACAGAAGGCCTCTGGCTGAAAAGGTTCACAGATGACTGCAAATTGGGTGCCATAGTTGAATCCCCAAATGACGTGGGCATCCTGCAAAAGGGCCTCACTGATACTGATGCCTGGTGTCAGAGCCATGGCCTCAAGCTCAGCACCAAAAAATGCATTGTCATCCCCTTTGGTGAAAACCCTGTACCCATGGACTACCACATAGGCAGCAGCCCACTTAACACCAATGATGTGATAAGAGACCTCAGGACTCTAGTGGACAGTAGCCTTTCCTTTGATAATCACATTGCCACAGTGGTCAGGAAATCCTTCTACGTAGCACACCTAATCATGAAAGGGTTCTCATCCAGGAAAAATTAAGTCATTGTCTCCCTCTACTCAGTTCTTATCAGACCCATTATATAGTACAACTCCCCATTTGGACTGTACCTTACAAGGCAGCTGCAGCAGCTAGAAAGGCCACAAAAATACCTCACAAAAAGGATTATGGGACTCAGACAGTTACCCTACACTGACCACCTAAAAAAACTCCGACTTTACTCCATAGCATATCTCCTATTCTGAGGTGATCTTTGCCTAGCATACAAAACTATGTCAAACCCTGAGCTGCTGGACATGCTACATCTAAAGAAGTCCCAATCCCTCAGAGCCACACACTGTAGAGACCTAAATTCATCACCACAATTAACAGAACATACTGAAGGGATAAATTCCTGTCCCAGAGACTTCCCATACTCTGGAACAAACTACCTTAGTATGTCAAGCAGAGTTAATCACTAGCACTCTTCAAGAAAAATTTTGATGAGTGGATGGGCAGTAGGAAATTCATCCCAGGCATCACATCGGTGGCCCTGCTAGACAATGGCACAGGTAAATAGCATCCAGGAGTGGTGAAAGCCAGGGAACCTTATTGGCTAGTCTTACATAGGCCCTAGGGCTGATAGCCTAGTACCTACCTATGAACCTATGTTGGTAATATGGTGGTCAAAAGTCAGTTTGTTATCAACCTGGGTGTCTAAGTCTCTCATGAGTGATTGCATGCTTTGGACCTTGTTATTAATGTGATAATTTGTGGGGACATCACTCTTCCCAAAGGGGATGATGATGCATTTTTTTGAGGCCATGTTTCTGGCACCAGTCATTTACTTGGGTGAGACTCTCTTGGAGGATGCCCACATCACTTGGGGAATTGATGACAACACCCAGATTGCAGTCATCTGCAAACTTGGTCAGCCATAGACCACTGGCTTTGGTCTGCACCTCAGAAAAATATATCCCAAACAACAAAGGCCCCAAGACAGATCCCTGGGGTACACCACATATTATGGGTCAACTGCTAGAGGTGGCTTCCCCTTTTTTGACTAGTTGGTTCTCTCAGTGAACCAGTTTGCTACCCATCTGGTAACATACTGATTGATGCCTAGTTGAGACATCATCATCATCAGTCCCCTTTTTCCCATTTTTCTACATGGGGTCAGGGTATCGTGTTAACTGTTGCCAACTCTCTTAATTCAGTGCCACACTCCTGCCTTCTTCAACAATCATGCTTGACTGTCGCAGATCTTCTTTCACACAATCCAGCCACCTCATTGCTGGATGTTCTCACTTCCTCTTACCTTCTTCCTGTCTGTCCCAAATCTTCCTCAGCAGATTGTCTTCTGCTTTCCTGCACATGTGCCCAAACCAGCGTAATCTGTTCTCTTTGATCTTTTCTGCAATTGGAGTTACTTTGGGTTTTGCTCTTATGCCGTCATTTCTTCATCTGTCCCACAGTGTGTATCCTACCACCCAGCTCAGGCACTTCACCTCCATCATCTCTAGCTTCATCAACTGTTCTGCCTTTATTGCCCAGGCTTCTATACATACAGTAGTACTGGTTGCACCACTGTCTTGTACACCTTACGTTTCAGCTTCTTTGGCATTCTTCTGTCACAGACTATACCTGATACTCTATGCCAGATGGCTGCAGCCCCTCTGATTCTAGCTTTGATCTCTTCATTCAGACTATCCTTCTCCTGAACTACTCCTCCCAGATACTTGAAGCTGTTTACCTGTTCCCCTATCCTCCCTTCTATCTCTGTTCTCAGCTTCTTCTGATTTCCCCAATTTGCTGCCATTACCACCATCTTATCTGTGATTAGTTTCATCCCATGTGCCTTCAGATTTTCATTCCATTCTCCTATCCTTTGCTGAAGTTCTAGCTCAGTCTGCCTGTACTGCCACATTGTCTGCATACAGCAACTTTGTTGATCCGTCCCCTCCAACTTGTTTGATAATGTAGTCCATCACCAGTATGAACAGCAGTGGGCTCACAGCTGAACCCTGACGTACACCCACACACATTAGGAACACCTCTGTGAGGCCGAACACTGTCCATACTTGAGTCATTGGGTCCTTGTACAAAGCCTGTACTAATTCTACCAATGTTTCTGGGACTTCAAACCACCACAGTACTGCCCAGATCAGCTTTCTTGGGACCTTGTCATATGCTTTCTCCAAATCTAGGAATACCCAGGTGGACTCTCTCCTCATCTCTAGCTGCTTCTCAAGTATCTGTCTCAATGCAAACATTGGAAAAGTTGTGCTGCATCCTGATCTGAATCCAAACTGATCATCTCCCATCTTACATTCTATTACTCTGCATATCCATTTATCAATCACCCTTCCAGAACTTTCATGCAGTGTGTTAGGAGTTTTGATGCCTCTGTACTGCCCACAGTTGTGGATGTTTCCTTTGTTCTTGTACACTGGCACTAGTATGCTTATTCTCCAGTCATCTAGGATATGTCTTTCTCTCCACACTACTATTAGTACCCTCGGCAGCCATTTCTCCCCTATCTCACCCAGCCTCTTTATCATATCTGCTGTGACCTCATCTGAGCCTGCTGCTTTCCCTTACTACTATATCCAAGTGGAAATAGTATCAAAGGCTTTAGCCAGGTGAAGGTGACTGTCTCAAAGAAGTTGACTAAATTTAACAGGCATGACCTCCCCTTGACAAAACCAAACTATGCGGGATCAAGTATTTGGAGGTTGCCAATGTCCTTGTTAATGAGGTCCATGATAATCCATGGTTTTGCAGATCAGGCTAGTAAGGCTGATGGGTCTATAATTTCCTGGATCAGTGGACATGCCACCTTTGTGCAAAGGGTTGACAGTGGCTGTCCTCCACTCGGCTGGGATGAAGCTGAACAGAGTGCCTAATGGTGCTGCAAGTTCCTGCCTGAGTTTATGTAGAATGCAGCCTGAGATGTAATTGGATCCCATGGATACTGTATTTTTTGCCTTTGAGAGGGCAGTGATGACTTGCTCCCTAGAGATAAGGGGAGGGGGCCAGGTGCTGGGGATGTTCTGATTTACTGATGGAGGGACAGAGGGTTGAAGTTTTCACTGAATCTGTCTGCCAGCAGGTTGGCTATATGTATGGTGTTTGTGTATGTAGTGTTCTTGACAATCAGATCTGGATGCTTCCCTTGAGATTGCGAACATATATGAAGAAAGTGTTGTGATTGTCTTTAGTAGATGTGGCCAGTTTGGACTCGAAGTTTGTTTTGGTGTAGGTTTAGACATATGGGTCAGTTCTTATGGAGGGGGAGGGGGTTGTGAAGCTGTTTATACCTTTCCTTAGGAGGTTGTAATCAGCTTTGGAAAAGTTTTTTTGTTTAACTCTAGCTAAGAGGAGGGTTGGGGGAGATGGTGACTTTGAAAGTGACCGCTTTGTGTTTGGATCTTACCAGGGAGAATAATAGGGATGCTGCAGGGGTTACTCATTGGTTAATACCAAGTCCAAGATATTTTCACCTCTTGTGGGGGTGTCAACCAGCTCATCCAAGGAATTTGCATTGACAAAATCAAAGAATCTCTTGGAATTTGTGTTTTGGCATGAGTAGTTCTTTAAGTCTATGGCTGGACAGTTAAAGTCACCCAGGATCAGAGTAAAGAGTTGAATCTTGTTAGATTCGAAGAGGTCCAGATAGGTGGAGTGGGTATATTGAGTCAAAGTTGGGAGCTTGTAGCTAGCTATGATTTGAATAGGGGTCTTGTTAATGGTTACCTGCACTTGGAGTGTCTCCTGTGTGTCATACTGTTTGACCAGCCTGGAGGTGTGTATACCTTTTATATATATTGCAACTCTACCTCCTTTTGCTTTGCTGCCCACGGTTTGGGGTCTAAATTTATGATAGGATGAGTAACCTGGTATGGCTGGGGTGCTGTCTGCAGCTTTTAACCAGGTTTCTGTGACTGCACAAATGTCAGCATCTTCCAGGGTTAAGAATGCTTGCAATGAGTGCAGTTTCATGTTTAGACTCCTAGAATCTAGCAGCATGACGTTTAATTTGCGTTTTGATTAAATTTTCATATTGGTAGTTTTGACCTCATGGCTTTGCCTAAAAAAGGCACTATGGGGGAGGCAAGAGCCATTGCCAGGAGCCTGAATCCCAAGGGAGACAGATGCAGACCATCTTTGGCAAAGCATCGTGGTTTGTCAATCATGTCTTCCCATGCTGTCAGGTACTGGATCCCCTTGGAATGACACCAGAAACTAAGATAATTATTAAAGTCAATCATTTTTTGTTTGTATTGAGGCATCATTCTGGGTGACAGTAGAATGTTGCTTAAGGTTAGGAACATACCTGCCAGGGACACATATTCAGCGAGCTCAATCATGTCTCTCTTCGTATAGTCCAGGGAGGTATGTCTGAAGTTATTCATGCCAACGTGGACTATGACAGAGTCATAACAATACCTGTTGTTGAGAGACTTGAGTGCATGTGTGATATGGTAGATTCTGGCACCTGACAAACAACAACTGTGAATTTCTCCTTAATCAGCCTGGTCAGGGGCACATCTGTGTGTCTCACAATGGAGTCTCCTATGACTAATATGCTGGATTTATGTTTAGGCTTTAGTGGCTGTGAGACACAGGTGTGTCGACTATGTGTGGTGGGCAGTGGAGTTTGCATGTGTTTTGCCTTGGAGGTCACTTTTGTTTGGGTATGTTTTTGTTGAGGACCTCGCCATATGTGGGTGTGTGTTGTACATGTGTGGGTAGTGTTTGAGGTGTGGTGTTTGTGTTGGCAAACTTCTCAGTGCCAAATATACTGGCTTGTGAGGGAGAGAACATTGACTCTAGGTTCTTAATGTAATTGCACCTCTCACAAATTGACAAATTGTGTTCCTAGGTGGCAGTAGTAGAGGGTTGTCCTTGTACATGAAGCAGTTGCTACACTGTATCAGAATGCCCATATCAACCAGACTGGCTGGAGAAAGTGTAAGAAATTGTCCATCAATATTTGTCAGAAACTGAGGGATAGAGGCCAGAGAGAGTTAAGAGAGTAAAGGCTGGAAGGTCTAATAGTAGTACTACTAGGTGATCACACACATGCTACTAAGGGAGACTTTGTAGCTGGAATATCTCACAAAGGGGTAAATACAGTGCAGCTGCAGGTCTGAATGCAGCAAACCTGTATCAGACTATGCTACTCAATTTAAGGGTTAAGAACACAGCAAAACTCACATAAAAGCAAAGATTAACCACTTACAGACAAAATCAAAACTCACAGTATGAAAAAATACAGTTAAACAGTAATGAAATACAGTAAAAAGTAATTAAACAGTAATGAATTGCAGCAAATAGCAATGAAATACAGTTAAACAGTAATGAAATGCAATTAATCGGTAAATTGCTTTAAAACAGTGCAAATGTGATAAATTAGCTCACAATCACAACAGTAAAAAACAGCTCAAATAAAGTATAAGGCTACCGACAAGCAGTAGCAAATGTGACAAACTAAATGCAGATGAACACCTAAGCACAAGCACAAGCAATGTTGGGTTGCTTTTTTTGGCTGAAAAGTTCAACAAACAGGATACTGTAACCCCCTCCTTGACTAATTTTATATCAGCTAGTTATTGCCCTCACTTTGTAGGTAATACATAACTGCCTAGGTGAAAGCCAACTATCTGATTTCAGTCACCATTGCTGTGATGACTTCCTTTACCATACTGCGTGCAATAAAATTTCTTGATAGGTTTATTAATTTATTGCTGTTCATATTACATTCTGTTTTTACCTCACCTGTATATGAAATAATCAACGTAGTCTCCTTCTCTTGTTTGGCTATAGCTGAAGTCAAACAAACTGTCAAACTTAGAAATTCTGTTACTTAGCACTTACATAATTTTCATAGCATTTTAATGATTTATGCGGATGAGTAATTCAAATGTCAAGTGTCAAATTTAGAATCACTTAACATTTGGTGCACATTCTTCTGGTGATAGGATGTTATTACTCTGTGTAATGAAGTATAATTTTATTTTATTATTCAGTATCAATGCACCTGATTACCTACGTATGAAGACAACATTTCACGCCTGCTATGGTTTTATTTTGAAAGCACTACTTGAAAAGCATCCTTGTAGTCATGGTCTTATTTATGAAACAAGATTACTGGTTATAAAATGTAATTCCTCATGCAGCTTAAATTATTTTATGCATGCAATTTAGATTCCAAACAAAAATGTCCAGATCTGTGTTCGCTATTTGAATTTAAAATAAATGTACTTAATTCTTGAGATGCTATTTCAAAAGCACAAAGAAATCTAATAGGAGAGAGGGCTTCATTTATCATCTGGACTTCTTCTGGCTTTTCCCGGTGAGGGGTTGCCACAGTGGATCACCTGTCCGCTCATGATTGGCAGTAGAGTTTTTACGGTGTTGAGTTGCCAGCCCAGCGCCCAACCTTCCATGGAAGGCACACACACACTCATGTCTAGGTCCAATTTAGAGTGTCCAATCCACCTACAGCATATCTTTGGGATGTGGGAGGAAACCGGAGCACCCGGAGAAAACCCACGCGACCACAGGGAGGACATGCAGACTGTGCACAGAAGGCACCCAAGTTGAGGACCGAACCGGAGCACCTCTTGCTGTGAGGCGACAACGCTAACCGCTGCACCACCGTGGCCGCCCCACTACCTTATTCCTGCTACTACCAGTAAAATCCCCACAGTAAAACGTTTGCTGTAGGGATCACTTAACCCACAGCAGAGTGCTCTGTGCATGTGAAAATAAACCCTTCATTGCATTTTTCGCACTATACATTTGTGGTAATACTCCCCTTCATCCACCCCACCCCAATATCATTAAACATATACTCCCAATTTCTATCACACTGCTAACAATAAATTCCTGGAACACAACTGCCTTTCCTTTACATCTCCCAACATCCCAACTCCATTAATTACAGCAAAATATTACAATCAAAGACTGTAGTTAGTATTTTACCACACTAACGGTGCTTCTGTTATACAATAAGTCTACAGTTCCTGAACCTAACTTTGATAACAGCTAAGCTGAGCTCATTCGCAATACTATTTTACATTAAAGCACTTTTTTTTTGAAAGACTAACTTTCGTGACACCTAAGTTTGGTCCTTTCATTTACTTTATTTCTAAGCATCCTAATTTTTAAACCCAGCTTCATTTCTAAGCTTCATCATCTGGACAATTAACTGAAATCAAAATGCATTAAAATTATAAGGAAATGGTTATGGATTATAGTTTTAAGAAAACTCAAATCAGTGAAGAAAGAAATGTTTTATGCTTTAAGGAATTCTCATAGTTAGTGTTCCCTAGAGATTCTTTGTTTTGTGTCACAAGTGCCCATTAAATATTTAGATTTTAGTGCTGCCTTTAATAAAACTGGGAGCCCTTACAACTCCAGTTTTGCAATAAAAGCTCATCACTATGTACAGTGCATACATTGCTTAGACACATCGAGTCAGCAAGCCCATTATAAATGATACATTCCTCATATGTAGAAGTTTGGCCATGAAACAAAATCCGTGTGTGTGTTATCCACACTTGAACTTGGCTCAATTGCCAAATAAGCTTTAGTGTACCAAAGTAGTGTTGAAATGGACAGCGCTGTGGAAAACAATAGTAAGAAAGAATGCATCAAATTATTGCTTCTACAGTGGTTTTATTTATTTGTATAGTCATTGGCTAATAAAAAAACTGCACAATAAATAAGGATATCCATCTTCACAACCTATACATTTTTCTTTAAAACATTTTTATTTTATAAATGTGGTAAATAATCGATCACAGAAGAATGCAATGTTATTACATAAATTCATTCCACATAACTCAGATTACTTGTTCATAAAATATTTTCTGTCTCATGCATTTGACACTTGAGTATAATATGTGTTAGTAAGTCATTGAGCTGAGCACTTCCCCTATGCTAACCCAAACATGCAAAGCAAGTTTCCATGCCTGCTCTGTCCTCACATCTAGTAATAATGACATTAGCATCAACAGTTTATATTTTAATTTAAAGAAAGTATTTTGATTAGAATTGAGCTGTAGATCAAGAACATCTATAGCATTGAAGCACACATCTGACTGTATAATATTAAGAAAATCCACTAACAACCAGAGTAATAATTCCAATATATTCAATACTTCTTAGCAACCTTTTTAACATGGACAGTGTAAGCAGATATTCATTACAAACCATTTTTTTGTTCTCTTTCAAAGGTAGCCTTAAAAGACTAAAATTTCCTGCATAAATTAACTATTGTGAGCATCTCTTACAGCATTATATGTTAATATGTTACTTTACTTACACTTACCAGGTAGGTAAGCTACTCTGCTGACCCTTTCCAGTCACAACCTGCATATTGAAGAACAGTACAAAATACATCTGGCAAATATGCAAAGAAATACATTACATAGGTAATACAATACATGGACAGCATGAAGAGATTTATTCAGTACAAGTTCTATTTGTTTGTTTATTTGTCTTTGTTGACTAGGAAAAGTCTAACTGGGTAAAATCCATTTTCACAGGAGGCCCGAGGAGAAAAGCTCCACATTTAAATTACACATGATGTAAATTTATAACTGTACAGTAAAAATGTTTATACATGAACTTATTCACATGCTTTTTTTAATATTTCTTGCATGAACATAGCCTTTTAACACACAAAATGAGAGAAATTAGCATAAATTGGCTAATTATTGAATAGAAGGAAGTTGGAGTGGTGAAGTGCGATGGTCAGTGATTAGTGACAGAACTGACTGGATAAAATGAGTGTTGAACTGAGTGGCAATGGACTCTGTTGTTGGAAGTGGAAGGCTTGTTCTGACTCAGCCAAGCTCCTCGTGGTCCTGCAGAGTGGTGCTAGCAGCAGAGAGATGAAAAAGAGTGACTGCTACCTGATTTAAGTATTCTTTACTGCCTTTACATTAACGACTGCATATTCTCACTGAAAAGTGAGTTTGTAGCTGCTGTACTACTTAAATAAGCTTGTTATTGCATTTTTTTGCTTACCTGCACTTTAAAGTCATTTTTTATTGTTTAATTTAACTGTTGAGGCTGCCCACTCAAGTGCACTAGCCTGTGCAAAGCATTTACTTAGTTTACAACAAAAAATATATATCCTTGTTTCCCACCTTTTCTGAGCTAGAATAGTCCTGAATTCAGGTTTTGCTGTATTCTGGACTTTAGTACAAGTTCCTGTGTTG
The DNA here is from genome assembly GCF_019279795.1 of Protopterus annectens. NCBI lineage: Eukaryota > Metazoa > Chordata > Ceratodontiformes > Protopteridae > Protopterus > Protopterus annectens. The sequence goes on from NC_056741.1 coordinate 1,906,169,911, forward strand.
CCCATATCCTTACTTGGATAGGAGGAAGCTTCTCTGTTCACCAGTGAGAGTGGGGAGCCTTGAGCAGCCTATCTGTCCCTGGAGGAGTGGTCTCAGCCAAGAAACTAGTTGTATATTCAAGTCCCCTGCTTTAAAACCCGCTTTAGTGCAGTTTTGTGCGATTTTGCACATAGCGCAGCATCGGGCAGTGCCGCTTAAACAGGTTTAAACTATTCCCGGCTCCACAAAGTCTGCTCTTCACTTTTTCCCTTAGAACTGCTCTAAATCTCAAAATAAACACTCTATTTTCTTTCTAAAGCCCTGCCCTTGTTCATATAAGTAATCTTACAGGTAAACACTAATAAACTTAAGCACTACACCCTCTTATACTCCTTTTAAGTACTTGCTCCCTATTGGTCCTTTCTGATCAGTCAATAAGTAATTCTGTATACTATTCAGGCATGTCCAAAGGTCAGTTTCAGGTTTACTCCCCAGTCCAGCTGGTGAATCTGGGAATCTTGAGGCAATGTTACAACTGCCTTATGTACACAGACCACCCTCACCTCCTCCCAACAAGCTGAAATATATGTCAACTATATAGCCAAACTGGAGGCTGAGCTCTCTCAACCCAGTACTGGCACAGCCGGTCAGGAGGAAAAGGTAACCACACACACCACAAATCCAGTCTCACATAGACCTATCGCATCAGCAAACCAAACACATAAACACACAAAAATATACTCGGAGGCTCTAAACAAAAATTTGCCTAAGCTGCAGAGACCTCCAAAGAAGACCTCCAAGCAACCCCTACCATGCAACAATACCCACGTAACACATAGCTCACAAAGTCAGTGTGCCACACAGTCACAGCCCCTAAGGCTAAACAACACACCTAATACACTTGTAATAGGTGACTCTATTGTCAGACACACTGATGTCCCACTCACCAGACTGAACAAGGAGAAGGTCACTGTAAGCTGCCTGTTGGGTGCCAGGATCCGCCACATAACACATGCACTCAGGTCACTCCAAAGCAAGTACAAATATTACTCCGTCATTGTCCATGCTGGTGTGAATGACCTGAGACGTACCTCCCTGGACTACAAGAGACATAGAGGAGCTCTCTGATCATGTAACCCAAGCCACTATGACCCTGACCTTGAGTAGCATCTTGCCCTCACCAAGAATGATGCAACAGTATAAAGACAAAATGATCAATTTTAACAATTGGCTAAAGTATTGGTATCATTCAAAGGGGATCCAGTGTCTGTCAGCCTGGGATGACATGCTCGACAAGCCACGTTGCTTCGCTAGGGATGGCTTGCACCTGTCACCCCTGCGTTTTCGAATACTGTCAAAGGCTCTTGCCTCCCCCATAGTGCCTTTTTTAGGCAAGGCTCAAAAGACAAACCCACCTCCATAGACAACACAAAGAAAAAAAAATAAGGGTAATGCTGCTCAAAGCCAGAAGTCTAAACCTCAAGATGCATGCACTCAAGACTCTCCTCAGTATGGAGAATATCGATATCTGTGCAGTAACAGAAACCTGGTTCAAGGCTCCCGAAAGCACCCCAGCACTACCAGGTTATACCTCATACCATGCTTTTTGGCCCCAAAACTCGGACCAAACCACAAAAGGAGGGGGAGTATCCATATTCATCAAAGATACCCACACCTCCAGGTTAGTGGCACTGCATGAAGCATCAGAGACCATCCATGTGCAACTAACAGTGGGCAAAACTGCCTTTCAGGTTGTAGCCTGCTACAGACCACCCTCCCAAACACAGGAACCCCACTCAGCTTTCCTGAGAACACTGGAGAATATGAAGGTCTCTCCAAACACCATTATATTGGGTGACTTCAACTACCCAAACATTGATTGGGAAAACTACTCAAGCACCAACACCCTCGCCCAATGATTCCTAGAATTTATAAACTCAAATGCTATGGAACAACTGGTCACCACTCCCACAAGAGGGGAAAACATATTGGTCATCACCAACATGGGGTCTCTATGTTCCACACCAGAGGTATACCCCTCATTGGTAAGATCAGACCATAAATTAATCTCACTGGACATCTATATTCCATCCCCACCCCCAGCCAAGGAAACCACGGTGAAGAACTTCTCAAAAGAAAACTTCACACTTCTCAAAACCGAGGTGGAATCCTTCAAACCCCCGGGCCAGTGGAAAATACGGCCCAAAATGCAGACTCCTTTACAAAAGCATTGTATAGACACCTACAGGAATGCACGGAGCATGCTATCCCAAACAAAAACCAAGACTCACTCCTCCAAAGGCAAGAGACCTGTCTGGTGGACCCCAGCCATAAATAAGCTATACAACAGAAGGAGGAAGCTACTACATGATAGAGCAAAATCCCAAAAAGGGAAGACATCTCTGATCAGTACTAGCAAGAAACTACGATCCCTCATAAAATCATCTAAGGCCAGCTTCACAAGAAAAATTGCACAAGACACTAAAGATACTCACAAGGCCTTCTTTAGTTATGTCAGGAACCTGGGAGGCAACTCCCAGATATGCTCTGAGTTAGTGCAAAATGACAAAAAATACAATGAACCCACAGACATTGCCAACATCCTGGCAGAAAGGTTCAGTGCAAACTTCTCCCCCCTTCCCCCCAAAAGAGCAAATGTCTATAGCAACAGAGTGTAGCCTCCCTGAGATCACAGATGCACAGGTGAGAGCTGCCCTCTTCAAAGCAAAAAACACAGCATCAATGGGACTAGACGGTGTCCCTGGCTGTGTCTTACATGAGCCCCAAGAAGAACTAAACCCTCACATAAAGTCACTGTTCAGTCTCAGCCTTACTACAGGATATGTACCTGAGGAATGGCGTACAGCAACAGTGGTCCCGCTCCACAAAGGTGGTGCCACAACAGACCCCGGAAACTATCACCCTATAAGCCTGACTAGCCTGGTCTGCAAGGCTATGGAGCACATCATCATGGAAATCATAAACAAAGACATTGAGAACCTCCAGACACTGGATCCTACCCAATTTGGCTTTGTTAAGGGCAGATCTTGCCTCTTGAACCTGGTCGACTTCTTTGAAACAGTTACCAAAGCCATAGATGAAGGGAAGGTAGTCCACACAGCCTACCTGAACCTCGCAAAAGCCTTCGACACAATACCCCACTCGGGCATCATAAATAAGCTCACCAGCTTAAATATCAACCCCTATGTCACAAAATGGGTTGCAAACTGGCTCAGGGATAGAACCCACATGGTCAGAATTGCAGGTGCCATGTCAGACTCTAAACCGGTTACAAGTGGCGTCCCACAAGGCTCATTCCTGGGACCTCTCTTGTTTGGTATATATTTCTCCGAGGTACAGGCTAACACGGGTGGACTATGGCTGACAAAGTTCGCGGATGACTGCAAACTGGGTGCCATAATCGACTCTCTGGCTGACACAAGCATCCTCCAAAAGGGTCTCACAGAGACGGATAACTGGTGCCAGAGCCATGGCCTAAAGCTAAATGCCAAAAAGTGCATAGTCATCCCCTTTGGGAAAAACAAAGTGCCCCCAAATTGCCACATAGGTGGTAATCCATTAAGTACGGAAGAAGTAATTAGGGATTTGGGGACCCAAGTAGATAGTAATCTCTCCTTTGACAATCACGTTGCCAAAGTGGTTAGAAAGAATTTCTATATAGCCCACCTTATCACGAAAGGGTTCACATCTAGATCAAGAGAGGTCATTATGCCCCTCTACTCATCACTTATCAGGCCCATAATTGAATACAATGCCCCATTTGGGATGTACCTTACCGGACACCTGCAGCAACTGGAAAGACCCCAAAAGTACCTCACCAAGAGGATCAAGGGACTCAAACAGATGCCCTATACAGTTCGGCTAAAGAAACTCCAGCTCTACTCAGTTGCATACCGCCTACTCAGAGGCAATCTGTGTCTGACGTATAAAGCCATGTCCAACCAAGAATTAATGGACATGCTCCACCTCAGGAATTCCAAATCCCTTAGAGCTACACGCTCCAGGGACTTGAACCTCAGCACAGAAATAAATAAGACATGCTGGAGGGACAGATTCATATCCCAGAGGCTCCCCTCACTCTGGAACAAAATCCCAATCCATGTTAGACAGAGTGGATGGGAGATCGTAAGTTTACTCCGGGATCTCTTCTGTGTCCCTGCTAGACAGAGGTACAGTAAACTAACCCTAATAGGGCCACCTTCTGTGACCTACTATACAGAGGCACAGTCAACTAAACTAAAAGGGTGGCGAAAGCCAAACACACTCTGGCTAGGCTTATAAATGCCCTACGGCAGATACCCTAGTATCAACCTATGAATCTATGACAGTGTGTACTGTTATGGCCGGGGTATAACACTTTATTTAGACAGGACACAAAAACGATTGGGGTTGTTTTGGTGCTTTTATTGCAGATTACTGTAGCATGATTTCTTGTCAGATTTAACAAGAATTTTGGTATGGTTTCTGAGATGTCTACAATTTTAGTAGGCATGTTGTGTTTCATTCTTTCCATTCTTTATCTCTTTGCAGCATGAGCTGTTTGGTTTCTTTTTTCAGCCATGACGCTGTCTGTGTTAGTTGTTACCCTTCTTGTCCTAACTGTTGCTAAATCATTTAGTATTTTAGGAGGTGTAATTGAAGTAGGATTATCACCTGTCCTTTGGGCAGTTGTGTCTTGTGAAAAAATAAATAAATAAAATAAAAAGATGGCAAATGTACTGAGATTTTTTGGACAAAAAATATTTTCTAACGTTTCTTTAATAGTTACATAATACAGTCATTTTGTATCTGAAATACTTAAAATGTCATATGAAATAACATAAGCAACTTGAAATTTACAAGAATAATCCTTTATTTTGGCAAAAAAGTGAAGTTCTGTCCTTTGCACTAGCCGTGGGTATATACTGTCCTGCAAAATCTCATGTTTCTACAAAAAATGTCCCACTTTGGGCATTGGCAATGGTGGCAACCTTAAACTGAAGTGAGTGAGTAACTGCTTCATCTAGGGACATTACTCAATATATTTCAGTTGTAGTGGGCCAGGTCTGTAATAAATGTCTTTGTCAAATTTGGTTAAACTGCATACTTGTTTATAGATTATTTGTTTGGGTGAACTATGTTGTTATTAGATTACATAGGTTGGGAGGTGGTCATTTATAGTATCTGGTAAGCAACCAGAGGATTTTACATTATGTGGTTTGTTTGTCAATATAGAGTCCAGTGTGGCCTGCCTGTTAGTGCTTTTATGGATTCTGGTGGTGGAGTTTATTATCTGGGTGAAGCCAAATAAGTGAACAGACCTTGGATTGCTGCTGTTTATGTATTTTCAGTTTATTTTAAGATGAAGTAAGAGGAAGATTTCCTGGGGAATGTTGTCAGATATCCAGTGTACGATATTTTAGGTTGTGGTAATGTTGTTGCCTGGTGGGATGTATACTGCTAAGATACATATAGATTTATTTTGGTTGATTTTGATATATGCAATCAGAAGTTCAGGATTATTAAATTCAGGGATATTTTGATTGGCTACAGTTATACCACCTGCTCTCTTATGTTTGCTGTCCATTTTGAGTATGTTAAAACCTGGAGGAATAAGTCTTAGATTTTTCTAGTCTTAGCCAGGTTTCAATGATGAATAGAATGCCTGAGGAGTAAAACTGTAGATATGCATGGATATCAAGAATTTTGTTCCAGATACTTATGATGTTAACATCGAAAAGAATGAGGTTAGATTCATTATTTAATGGGAACATGGTATTGGGAGCATTGAAAAGTTATCATCATCTTCTTTCGGCTGTTCCCGTTAGGGGTCACCACAGCAGATCATCTGTTTCCATTTCTTCCTGTCCTCTGCATCATTCTCTTTCACACCAACCGCCTGCATGTCCTCTCTCACCACATCCATAAACCTTATCTTAGGCCTTCCTCTTTTCCTCTTACCTGACAGCTCCATCCTTAGCATCCTTTTCCCAATATACCCAGCATCCCTTCTCAGCACGTCTAAACCAACGTAATCTTGCCTCTCTTGCTTTGTCTCCAAACTGTCCAACCTGAGCTGACCCTCTAATATACTGATTCCTAATCCTGTCCATCCTAGTCACACCCAGTGCAAATCTTAACATCTTTAACTCTGCCACATCCAGCTCTGACTCCTGCCTTTTGGACAATGCCACCATCTCCAACCCATATAACATAGCTGGTCTCACTACCCTCTTGCAGACCTTCCCTTTCACTCTTACCGGTACCCATCTGTCACAAATCACTCCTGACACTCTTCTCCACCCATTCCACCTTGCCTGTACTCTCTTCTTCACCTCTCTTCCACACTCACCATTACTCTGAACTGTTGATCTCAAGTACTTAAACTCATCCACCTTTACCAACTCTACTCCCTACATCCTCACCATTCTTCTACCCTCCCTCTTATTCACACACATATATTCTGTTTTCGCCCTGCTGACCTTCATTCCTCTCCTCTCTAAAGCATATCTCCACCTCTCCAGGGTCTCCTCAACCTGGTCCCTACTCTCACTACATATCACAATGTCATCTGCAAATATCATAGTCCACGGGGCCTCCTGTTTGATCTCATCTGTCAACCTGTCCATCACCACTGCAAATAAGAAATGGATCAGAGCTGATCCTTGATGTAATCCCACCTCAACCTTAAATGTATCTGTCACTCCCACCACAGTCCTCACCAATGTCACACTACCCTCGTACATATCCTGTACCACCCTTACAAAATTCTCTGCCACTCCCAACTTCCTCATACAATACCACAACTCCTCTCTAGGCACCCTGTCATATGCTTTCTCTAAGTCCACAAAGACACAATGCAACTCCTTCTGACATTCCCTGTATTTCTCCAACAACCCTCTCAGAGCAAACATTGCATCTGTAGTGCTCTTTCCTGGCATGAAACCATACTGCTAATCACTAATCATCACCTCCCTTCTTAACCTAGCTTCCACTACTCTATCCCATAACTTCAAGCTGTGACTGATCAATTTTATCTCTCTGTAGTTACTGCAGCTCTACACATCACCCTTATTCTTAAAGATAGGTACCAAAACACTTTTTCTCCACTCCTTAGGCATCCTCTGACTTTCCAAAATTTCACTAAACAATCTGGTTAAAAATTCCACTGCCATTTCTCCTAAGCACCTCCATGCTTCCACTGGTATGTCATCTGGGCCAACAGCCTTTCCATTCTTCATCCTCTTCATAGCTGTCCTTACTTCCTCCTTGCTAATCTGTTTCACTTCCTGATTCACTATCCCCACATCATCCAACCTTCTCTCTCTCTCATTCTCTTCATTCATCAGCCCTTCAAAATACTCTTTCCATCTACTTAACACACTCTCCTCACTTGTGAGTACATTTCCCTCACTATCCTTTATCACCCTTACCTGCTGCACATCTTTCTCAGCTCTGTGCCTCTGTCTAGCCAATCGGTACAGGTCCTTTTCTCCCTCTTTACTGTCCAATCTCTCATACAACTCTCCATATGCCTTATCCTTAGCCTTCGCCACCTCTCTCTTTGCCATGCACCTCATCTCCTTATACTCATGTCTACTTTCTTCATCTCTTTGACAATCCCACTTCTTCGCCATCTTCTTTCTCTGTATACTCTCCTGTACTTCTTCATTCCACCACCAGGTCTCCTTGTCCTCCTTCCTCTGTCCAGATGTCACACCAAGCACCTTTCTAGCAGTCTCCCTTACTAGCTCTGCTGTAGTTACCCAGCTATTCGGTAACTCTTCACTGCCTCCCAGTGCCTGTCTTATCTCTTCCCTGAACTCCACCTCACAATCACCCTTTTTTAACTTCCACCATTTAATACTTGGCACTACTTTCACACTCCTCCTCCTCTTCTTGATCACCAACATCATCCTACAGACCACCATCCTATGCTGCCTAACTACACTTTCCCCTGTCACCACTTTACAGTCTCCAGTCTCCTTCAGACTGGTCCTCCTACATAGAATATAATCCACCTGTGTGCATCTTCCTCCACTCTTGTACATCACCCTGTGCTCCTCCCTCTTCTTAAAATATGTATTCACCACAGCCATGTCCATCCTTTTCTCAAAATCCACAATCATCTGACCTTCTGCATTCCTCTCCTTAACACCATACCTACCCAAGACTTCCTCATCACCTCTGTTCACTTCACCAACATGCCCATTGAAGTCCACTCCTATCACTAGTCTCACACCCTTGGGTACATTCACCTTCACTTCATCCAACTCACTCCAAAACTTTTCTTTCTCATGTATCGCACACCCAACTTGGGGAGCATATGCACTAACAACATTCATCATTACACCATCAATTTCAAGCTTCATAAACATCACTCTATCAGACACTCTCTTTACCTCCAAAACACTCTTGGCATACTGTTCCTTTAGGATAAACCCTACCCCATTTCTCCTGCCATCCACACCATGATAGAACAATTTGAACCCCCCTCCTATACACCTGGCCTTACTTCCCTTCCATCTGGTCTCTTGCACGCACAATATATCAGCCTTCCTTCTCTCCATCATATCAGCTAGCTCTTTCCCTATACCAGTCATACTGCTAACACTCAAAGTTCCTACCCTCACTACTACACTCCTAACCTTCCTCCTCTTTTCCTGCCTTCTGGCATGCCTTCCCCCTCCTCTTAACCTTTGGCCAACAGTAGCCCAATTTCTACCAGCACCCTGTTGGCTAAAGTACTGGTGGCAGTCATTGTTAACCCAGGCCTCGACCGATCCGTTATGGAAATATGAAATGTTCTCCGCATAAGTCATTTGGCAGAGGTTTTACGCTGGATGCACTTCCTGATGCCACCCTCCCCATTTATCTGGGCTTGGGACTGGCACAAAGAAATGCACTGGCTTGTAATGGGTTGAAAAATGATTGCTAGTTGATCTGTGGATCTAGGGTTAGGGTGAATATCTCCACAAAGTTTCAGGTTGGAGGTGGGGCGAGTAGAGGCATGGAGCCATTTGTATTTGTATTTTACATTCAGTACTACTGCTAAAGTGCTATTCTTTGCTTTAATATATCTATAAAAGAACAGATCTGAGCATGCATATTGTTACATAGAAGTACAGAGAGGGAGAGAAAGAGGGTTTTGTGATGTCATGTATACGTGTTTGTGATGGAGTTGGGATATGTTGTGGGAATATTATGGTAGTTACTGAAGTGAGCTAATGTTGTGAGTGTACAAAGCAGTAGTAATTGACTTAGTGTCATTATGAGTTGACATTGTGAGAGTTTAGATGGTGGGTAGAAGAAGTTGAGGTTTGGTAAGATGACGACTGTGTGGTATGTTAATGAAAGGAGTGTTATGAAAAATGGAGAGAAAGAAGTGTGGTAAATGGTGAGGAGATGTTTGCAAGGTGGTATATAAACAGTTAAGGTAGAGTGGTTAGGTTATTTGCAGAAAGCTGTATGGTATGAGTTTGTTGGCAGAGGGAGGTGAAGAAGTGGGTAGTGTACAGATGAGGAAGGAGACCAAAAATGTATATTGCTGAGAAGGATACTAGTCCAAAGTAGTAGTTATACAAGTATCTAATGCTTTTGTAATATTGTTATGTGTGTGTGTGTGTGTGTGTGTGTGTGTGTGTGTGTGTGGTGTGTGTGTGTTGATATAGGTATAAGTATACACACACACACACACACACACATATATATATATATATATATATATATATATATATATATATATATATATGGTTCTACCTCATAAGACTGAACGTTCAGATAACCGACATGCACAAAACCGACACCAGAACACCGACACCTCAAAAAACTGACACTTCACAACAACGAAAGTCAGAACGCCAACATTGACAACACCGACAAAGCATACGTGTGAAACACTGCAAGCCATAGACCATAGCTCAGCAAAAAGCACAAAAGTATAGTAAGGCAGCCTCTAGTTACACCACAGTGTAGGAACGTTTGCTCACATTTTCAGTAGTTTGGAAATCACCCTCACGAACTCTAACAGGGAAAAGTCCTCCCTATGTGAAATGACATTGTGAGACTGCTCACTCCCCTAGGAGACATTTCATTCTCCTATGCCACGCCTCTATGGAATTCTGCGTACGTGGTAGGCTCAATTCATTCAACTCACTAATGTTCCAAAACGTAATTGGAAACAATGGCAGAAACCTCATACGTGAGGACAGTCTAGTATTAAATCTTCGTTGTTTGCCATAGACATACCACCCTGAAAAGTATTTCAACACGTCTTTTCTTCAGCTGGGAATGCCTCCTTTATAAGCTCATATGTACTTCCCACATCTGTTTCTTTCAAGAATGCTAGGGCTACTAGGGACTTAATGGCCAGTTGGAATGACTGTGTCCTGTTGTATACAGACACCAGACCCAGTGACTGCACTTTTCACCACAAATTCTGCCCAAAGTGAAATAGGCAGCACTTTGAGCGTACTGCAGGCATATTGTTTCTGATGCTTTTTAAAGTGGCGATTTTGAAGTCACAGAGCACATAACGCATTGTGACGTCCAAGTCCTGCTCTTCAAATAAGTACAAAATACAATGCCACAGGTAATTGTAGCACTTGAGGGATTTCTTAGACATCAATGAGTAAATTAGTGGGACAGCCTTACTTTGCTCCCCATACTTTAGGAAGCCATGTATACTGTACAGCTGCCTCACGGTTCCACCTTTAGTAAAAAACGTACCACCCATTGACCAGACGGAGGTGCTGCTAAGGGCATGTACATTCTCAACCATTGTGAATTGTTTCATCAGACATTGCCTTACTAATAAATGTTCCATCTTTGAGGGGGAACTTAGTGAAATCAATGGTTTGTAATGTGGGGACTTTCGTCCCACCTTTTGGACCTATCTTACATCTTACTCTACCACTTGTTGCAGTAGTGCCTTTCTGTGGGGTACAGAGTGGATTGTATCTAGCGAAGTTGACACTATCGCATCTTGCACTATGAGACATGGGGTATCCCTGCTATAAGTAGCCCTGGTCTTTAAGCTTCCACATACAACGTACCATTGCACTTCACCGGGATCCCCACCATGATTATGGGCAACTGACTTTACTAAGCAATCCCCGTCTGGCATTACAATAGTGACTGCTCTGCCTTTGCAGCCTTCTATAGCCTTATATTTGCATCCCCAGTATCTCTTTGTCTTTCGCTTTCGTTCTAAGTGGTACAAGTATCCATCAATGACAAGCAGGTGTTTACCCTTTCGGGATGCTACCATTGTATAAGTACTATTTACGGTTCCTGGGGCTTCCATTTCAGAGTCAGCCATAGTGTCTTCGATACATAGCACAATTATACGCAACCTGTGCTGGGAATTTGAATGTTCTCTGACGAATGCAATTTGTATGTGTTAATGTATGCTGATTAGATTTTAATTAGTGGTTCATACATGGAATTGCTGGGTCTATCATGACTGCATTTACTTGCTGTAGTGTTAAGCTATACCAGTGATACATGTGATGCAGGATTAGTACTATGTCAGCGTTCTGACTTTCGTTGTTGTGAAGTGTCGGTTTTTTGAGGTGTTGGTGTTCTGGTGTCAGTTATGTGCATGTCGGTTATCTGAACGTTCAGTCTTATGAGGTAAACCCATATATATATATATGTATATATATATATATATATATATATATATATATATATATATATAAATCTCTCTCTTTCTCTCTGTATATATATATATATATATATATATATACATTATAATTTACACATATATGTGAATGGATGGATAAAGATGTTGGTAAGCAGGAGTTTGTATGGGAAATAGTGTGTTGAGAATGTCTGTAAAGAAAGTCTGTAGATTGGTCTGCAGCAGGAATTAACAGAGGATAAAAATTGGAAGAAGGTTTTTAATGTATAGTTTTAAATGGTTGGGTAATGTGTACTAAATTGTGAGAGGAGTTAAGAGGGAATAAATGTAAGTGTCTTGGGTGGTTGGGGAATTGGGGCCGGAGGTTTGCAAAGTGGACAGAGATAAACAGTCTATGCAAGCAATTTTAGCATAAGCAGTGGTAAAGAGACCCATTTAAAATTAGGTACTTTCCTAATTATGGACTAAAAATGCTTAGTTATTAGTTGGGGATATGCAAAATCATCCCTAGCCCAAATTAAATTAGCAATGTTATAGCTGAACGCATTCCAACACTTTGATTTGGAGTAGAAAGGGCAAGTAGAATACTCAATGTGCCATAACAGTAGCCATTTAATTATTCAACATAATGACCCATTAAATAAAGATTCATGCACATTACATAAAAATAACAGTTAGTATTTGTAGCTGAAATTAGAACAGCAATAATAACTTAATGACCGTGAGGAAAAGTGACTGCCACAGAAATAAAGAACAGAGGGTGTGGATAAAGAGAATACTCGAATCTCAGGTTACTAGCTGTAGGGATATGCAAGAACTCTGGCTGGACCTATCTAGTACTGCAAGGAGGGTGAAGGGAAAGGTGTTAAAAGGAGAAGAATTACAGAAAATAAGTAGAAAACACTGTAAAGGGCAGAGATAAACCATCCGTCTATGCAGGCAGCTTTAGCCCGAGTGATGTTAAAGAGACCCATTTAAAATCATGTACAGTGCCAATTATGGACTAAAAATGTTTAGTTATTAGTTGGGGATGCACAAACTCATTCTTAGCCCAAATTAAATTCTAGCAAAAGATAAACTATTAAGTGGGTGGGGGGCAGTGATGGACGTTTCCTTAGTCTGAACTGATGTGGTTGCTTTTACAAATAATTAACGGAGAAGAAGTTATGAACCTTGTTAACATGTAATTTAACAAGGACTCCAAGATTAATTACCAAATAACAATAATGAATACAGCAGAGCTAACTTATATTTGCAACTTAACATGCCTTTCCCAAGCTGAAAAGCAAAGTGATAGATGTGCAATACCTTATTTTTGTAAAAGCAGAACCCAAACTGTAGCTTGCATTTAGCCCTTGCAAGTTGAAAAGGAATGTGGTAGTACTGTTACATTTCATTGCTATTCATTTTCCTTGGGAGTGCTAGCAGCAGTTACTCTATATGTAGGGTTTACTGCCAAACTGCTAGAAAACTGCATTCCTTTACTGGCTGCAAATCCATGAGGCTGTGTAATAGGCAAAGTTATACTACAAGCCCATAGCTATTGTTTCAGCAACAGTGTATCCAAAACATGCTCTAATCTTATTGTATTTATTTTCCTGGACTTAGGTTTATCTTCCAATTTGCCTGACTACAGCTCAGCATAAATTTGTTTTGAAATAGCTAATCAGAATCAAAGCCTCCTGCTTCAGTAGAGCTTAATCAGCTCCATGCATATTGTCTATATACAGCAGCACATGCATGTTCCTCTTATGTGGGTCGCTAATAGATGCATAACTGAACATGGTGTATCTGAAATTGGGGAGAAAATATCATTCCTTCCATAATGATAGGAGGTACTGCCAACCATGCCAGGAGAAATAGGGCAGTGGATTTCTAACATATGCCAGCACAGCTAGCTGGAATTTTATAAATAATTATATGGCATTTATATATTAAACTGATTTGTACAGATGCCTGTGCTGAAAATGTATTTGTGAGGTTTCCTTGTGGTAAAATGTATCAGCTGTGTGCCCTACTGGAAGGAAAAGATATGTACATGCATTATTGTAACTGTTTAAATGTATACATTGTAACAGCATATACCAGAAGTGACGAGGTTAAACTTAATCCACCTAATTTTGAAAAATATTCTTGAAATGAAACTACTTTATGGATTAAAACATAAAGATGTTATCCCACAGTTTTGAATTTAGCCAGAGACACAATGTCTGTGCAGAGAATAGTTTGTAGCTCCTGTAGGAAGAATGTAATGGATTTATGGTTTCTGACTTCCAGCAGGTGCAACATATCTGAGCAATGTTCTATCTGTGTGTATTGTAGCACATGGGTGTTAAATCCTGGTAGCTTCTAGTGATAGGAGATAGTGTAGGAAACAGAGTCAGAGTCAGATGACCAGATGTGTGAGATGTCATTCTGTACAGAAGTAATGTTTTAATATTAGAGGAGATTGAAGTCTCAGTACCATTCTGTATTCTGTCTTGGATCTGACAACAAGGACCACTCACCCATCTCACTTTGTTCTATTCAATAAGCATGAACAGTAATTCCTTTAGTCAATCAGGAATAGATAGTGAGCTTAGCTAAATATTGTTTTTCTATAACTGTGTAAAACTTTCCATCTGTGTTATTTTTAATACTCCATGTGACTGAAACTCTGGTGTTTACTGTAAATAGATATTTAGTATTTTCTTGTTCTTTTATTATTTATTAAATATATTTAAACTTTTTATTCTTGCTGGTCCTTTTTGGAAAATATTTAAGTTTGAGAGTATTTGCATATATTTAATTGGTGATAAATCTGGCCACTGCTGAAAGCTTTTCTGTTTGGTCAGCATTACCATTTGTATTAATATTAATTTCACTCAGTATAATTGGGTACCCTTGGAAGAGCCTTAAAGTAGCTGGCAGGGGTTCTGGTGGCAGTGATAACTACCTTATAGACTGGGCAGAAGGGGGCACAGCAGGTGAATCTGTGCCAGCCTTTCCTAGGTGTGTGTGTGTGTGTGTGTGTGTGTGTGTGTGTGTGTGTGTGTGTGTGTGTGTGTGTGTGTGTGCACGTGTGTGTGTGCGTGTGTGTGTGTGTGTGTGTGTGTGTGTGTGTGTGTGTGTAAATCCAGTCTCAAAGAGTTTGTGTCAGCTGCTTGGAGCAGGGACACAAAGCCCTGGTTTCACAGAGAGGGTGTTGAGGGACTTAGTTTGGAACCCCAGCTAAACACTCGACTCTAAGTTGTGCCAATGGGGATTCTCATTGGGTGTCTGAACAGATATAGAGAGGAATCAGCCCTCAGAATGAGCATGTTCCCTGGGTGGTCTTAATGGAAATTGTGCTTGGTGAAGACAGATCTGCATCTGGAAATACAGAATGTATCCATTTGTATTCCAAGCGCACGTTCCTCTCCAGTGTCAGTGGCGAGATTCAGGCTCCTTGCTTACTAGCCCAGAGTGGGGACCTCACACCGTCAATCAGGAAAGAACTGTACTACTTAGCTCTTGGACATGAAGCAGAATTTTAGGCCATATCACATTATCAACATATAACAAATTTCAGCGGGTGCACTAATCGAGGTCAAAGCACATGTTCGCTCTTTTTATAAACAGGCCACTGACACAGTACAACATCCACTACTGTTGCAAAACCTTATCCACTATCTTGGTAAGCAGTTCAACAGTTCAAATCATGCTGAGAAGGGTCAACCATGGTTGTCCAGTTAATTAACAAACAGGGTTCAGTTAAAGAAATGTGACAAAAGCATGTCAAAAACCCTGCATAGACATCCAAGGTGCTTTGCAAAGGACAAAACGTGGTATACCTTTTTTGAAGTTTTTCATTATGACATGTAGAAACATTGCAGTGGTGCACTTCTGTTGCAACATTATGTGGAAACACTGCAATGGAACATTCCTGTTACAACATCAGGTGAAAATACAGCATCAGAACTCTCCTGGTATAATATTATGTGAAAGCAATGTAATGGAACTCTCCTGTTACTACATAGTGTGGAAACACTGCAATGGAATACTCATGTTACAACATTATGTGAAAACACTGCAGTGGAATACTTTTGTTACAGCATTATGTGGAAAGACTCCAATGGAGCACGACTTTACAACATTATGGGACTCCTATCCAGGTTGTTTTTTCAAGTAGCTGTGGGCCGACCACAAACTAATCACCTTAGAAATCCACATTGCTCCCACCCCTCCCCCCTGCAAAGGTAACCACCATGAAAAACTTCTCCAAAGCTAACTTTGGGCTCCTAAAAACAGAGGTGGCTAACTTCACGGCACCCATGCAAATGAAGAATAGTTGCATGACTGCCGAATCATACACCAATGCACTGTACGAACATGTACACAAATGCATGGATCTCGCTATACCCAATAAAACCAAGACAATCTCCTCCAAAAAAAAGGAGGTCAATCTAGTGGTCCCCTGCCATAAACAAACTCTACAATAGAAGGAGGAAACTAATGTGGAATAAGGTGAAGTCCCAAGAATGGAAAAACTCCTTATCATCCTCAACAAAAAGTTGAGATCCCTCATCAAATCCTCTAAAGCTAGCTATGAAAACAGAATTGCAGCAGATAGTAAAGACAACCACAAGGCCTTCTATAGTTATGTAAAGAATCTCCATGGCAATACCCAGATTTGCTCTGAGCTACTGTACAATGGTACCTCCTATACCAAGCCAACAGATATTGCCAATATACTGGCCGACAGATTCAGTGCAACTTTACCCCTCTTTCCCCCCAAAGGACCAATCACAATACCAGTAGATTGCCAGGCACCCAGTATTACTGCTGCACAGGTTAAAGCAACACTATCCAAGGCCAAGAATACAGCTTCTATGGGACCTGACAATATCCCTGGGTGTGTTCTACACGAACTACAGAGTGAACTGGCACCTCACCTTTGTGCCCTGTTCAATCACAGCCTCACCTCAGGCTTTGTCCCTACCAAATGGCGCACTGCTACAGTCATCCCTTTCCACAAAGGAGGAGTGACTACAGACCCTGGGAACTGTTGCCCCATTAGCCTGATGAGTCTGACATGCACAGCTATGGAATGCATCATCATGGACCTAATAATCAAGGATATAGGGAATCTCCAAACTCTGGATCCCACACAGTTTGGTTTTGAGAACTGTAGATCATGCCTGCTCAACTTGGTCAACTTCTTTGAGTCAGTCACCAGAGCTATGGATGAAGGCAAGGTGGTTCATACAGCCTACCTTGATCTGGCCAAGGCCTTTGATACCATTACCCACTCAGGAATCATAGAAAAGCTTACTAAGCTAGGCATAAATCCTTATATCACTAGGTGGGTTGCAAACTGGCTCACAGATAGAACCCACAGTGTGAAAGTAGCTGACTCCAACTCAGACTGCCAACCAGTCACAAGTGGAGTACCACAGGGTTAGGTCCTGGGTCCTCTCCTGTTTGTTATCTACTTCTCTGAAGTCCAGGCCAACATGAAGGGACTCTGGCTGACAAAGTTCACAGACAATTGCAAGTTGGGAGCTATTATTAACTGTTCACAAGTAGATTGACAATAGAAATCTCACGGTAGTGCGGTTACAATGAAGGCTGTCTTCCTGAATATAAACGTTTCACCAACACCACGTCCAGAAACTCCAAAATAGTGTCACAATACTTCTTTATTAAACAAATACATGTAGATTGAGCGCTTTCATCTCCCAACTGGAGACCTCATCAGAATCAGGTACCAACACTCACAACGTACCTTATATACTTCACTTAAATAACCCAATCACCACAAGCAAACAATTGATCAATAAAACAATTAAACAGTAAACGTTGTGTACTAAACGCAATAAGTGGCTGACCATCATAAGTTAAATAAAACATCCAGCTATACTCCTTGTGTGAAACACATATATAGCATGAAAGACATTTTATAATCACATATTATATGTAAAATTCCGTACAAAAATATTTATATAGGAATGCATATGTATATATGTTTTGTTAAAAAATACTTGTAAATGTATACTGTTTTAAAAAACATCTTTCAATGCACATAATAAATATAGTAAATATAAAAAATAAATCTACTTAACTAATGTTCTCTAATAAAAATGTATACATTGTAAATATAAATATAAAAATATATAAATATATAAATATGTATAAATAAATAAAAACAATGTAATTATATAAATACCCACAAGTTATGAGAATTTATCACATGAGACAACTGTGTTGCCACAATTAAAAAATGTGTTATATATTATATATATTTTTATGTATGTTTTTTAGGATCATTGGATAATACTAGCCTTAAGTGATGTATATAAGGTACATTGTGAGTGTTGGTACCTGATTCTGATGAGGTCTCCAGTTGGGAGATGAAAGCACTCAATCTACATGTATTTGTTTAATAAAGAAGTATTGTAACACTATTTTGGAGTTTCTGGACGTGGTGTTGGTGAAACGTTTATATTCAGGAAGACAGCCTTCATTGTAACCGCACTACCGTGAGTTTTCTATTGTCGAGCTATTATTAACTCCCCAAGTGATGTTGACATCCTACAGAAATGCCTCACTGAGACCAACGACTGGTGTCAGAACCATGGCCTTAAGCTCAATGCGAAACAATGTGTCATCATCCCCTTTGGGAAATACCCAGTTCCCATTACTTACCACATTGATGGTAGTCCACTGAACACAGAAGGTGTTACAAGAGATCTGGAAACACAGGTTGACAGCAACCTCTCTTTTGACCACCACATTGCCACTATGGTCAGAAAGTCCTTCTATGTGGCACATCTCATTACTAAGGGTTTTGCATCCAGGAAGAAAGAGGTCATTGTCTCCCTGTACTCTTCCCTCATTAGGCCAATCATCAAGTACAATGTCCCATTTGGCATGTACCTCACTAGACACCTGCAACAACTGGAAAGGCCACAAAAGTACCTCACAAAGAGGATCCTAGACCTTAAACTCTTGTCCTATATGAACAGACTCAAAAAACTCCTACTATTCTCTGTCTCATATTGCTTAGAGGCGATCTCTGCTTGACTTACAAAGCCATGTCTGACCCAGCTCTGTTAGAAATTCTCCATCTAAAGAAATCCCAATCCCTTCGCACCACACTCTCCAGAAACCTCAACCTCATTACCACAATCAACAGAACATGCTGGAGGGACAGGTTCATAACCCAGAGACTGCCCATGCTATGGAATAGACTTCCCATACATGTCAAACAGAGCACCTCACTGGCTTCTTCAGCAGAAATCTTGATGAGTGGATGAGAAATATAAAATTCACCCCAGGGATCACTCCAGTGGCTCTACTTGACAGAGGCACTGGAATTAAGGTCAGGTGGCATGATGCCAGGGCAATCCTATGGGCTAGGCTTGTAAAGGCTCCAGGGCCATTAGCCTAATACACACCTATGAACCTATGATCTATATAGATAAGTTTAACCTTTTTCTAGCAATGTGCCTTTGCTAGATCAATAGTTAACAAATTATGTAACCAACAATACAGGTTAAGCAATCACCTTACAAATTGGACTAAGGCTAGAAGTAACAGTGATAATCTTTGGATTATTAGTATTTGGATAAGTCATATTTGGTCAAAGTCATAAACATTTTTTTCTATTCCTGAACCAAAATAGCATATAAAAGTATCTACAGATTAGAGAGCAGATCACAATGCAGGAGACAACACTGGCTGCACCGGGATAGCTATAGCTTTTGAATGATACCTATAGCGTCTATCTGCTTCAGGCCTAAAAGGCTCCTGTCAAGAGCAAATACTCCATAAGAATAAGGCTATTTAAATGGAACACACCTGCTAAGACACTTAAGTCATCCAACAGCTTTTAACTAGATGTATGAAAGGCATAAAATAAGTAAGGTGATACATTTTTTCAGCATCTGTAAGTAAAATCCCGGTATATGTGAGGCAGAGCACCTCGCTGGCCTTGTTCAAGAGAAATCTTGACCAATGGATGGGAGATCGCAGATATACCCCAGGGATTACCTCAGTGTCACTGCTCAACAGAGGCACAGCAAAATAATGGGTATAGTTCCCCATACTAAAGGGGTGGCGTAAGCCACAAAACTATGAGCTAGGCTTGTAAATGCCCTCGGGCAGATAGCCTAGTATGAACCTATGAACCTATGAACCTATGAATTAGAATGACTTCTTCAGCAAACTATGTGAGCACCAGAATGAAAATCTACTCAAACAGGATTTTACCAGCCTCTCTTCTAATATTTGAACATGCAATTGTGCAATTATTTGCCCATGTTACTAAGCACTACCTGGTAATCATTACTCCTTCAACCCTCATACCACATCAGATTGTCCACCTCCTTACTGAACAGCAGAGCAAAATGCGTACTCACTTGCTTTGTCCTCTAACACGTAGTTTGGCTTCTCATCAGTACAGCTAGTCCTGCTTCACCTTCCAGCATGCTGGTTTACTAGAATAGAGTTATATACTTCACATTTGTACTTCGGGAGAAGTAATATTGCAGTTCCTTAAATCTACTAAATGACACGATGAATCTATCAATGATCATGCTGGGAAAAATAACAGCTTACGATACCTTAAGACTACTTCTCTTTTCATATAAGAATGTACGCTTTTAACTTATGCATAACTGTAATATTTCAGCTTGACAGGTTTTCTTTGCTTTTTTTTTTATTTTCTTTTTACTTTATTGGCAGCTGGCTGCAGCACTGTGACTAGGGCCATCGGTTTGCCAGGCACAACATATTTGGAGGATAAAATAGACAATAGCACAATGTTGGAGCAGAAAGTGTTGGATAATATCTGAAAGTAAATTAGAGATTTCGTAAAAAACTAATAAAATAATTCATGCCAAAAATTGTTAACTTGAGGCAGTTTGTTACTACCCAGACTTGAGAACCAGAAGCATGTGAAGTGCGTCTGCATGAAGTAGCTCACGAATGCACAGAATACCAGACATGAAGATATTGTGATTCACAAAGTCATAATTCATGTCAGTTAGTGGAACTCCCAGAACTGACAAAACATGGATCTGTGCCAATTCCATGAAAATAGCTTACATAAACCACTGAATCTTCCTCTATCCTGGCTAGTAATCATGGGGCCACACACCATGCTTCCAGACTCAAGGATCTTAAAGGTTCTACTTCCTAGCAAATAAACGTTAAGATATTGAACTGGAGAGGCAAGGAGGATCTACTTTACTCTAAGAAAGGTGTATGCCCCTTCCTGCCCTGCAGGACCCAGGTCTGATTGTCGTAGGTTCGCACTAGGCTAGCTCCCTTTGTGAGCCATTTTAAGAATAGCCAATTTCCCTTTCAAAAGTGGGAATCAAACCTGTGCCTTGTTTTTTTTGTGAGGTAAACACCTTAACCATTACACCAACCGCCTGTGACAACCTTAAGATGGCGATCCTTTGGTGGTAGGGATTAAAAGGCATGCTGTGTACATGAACAACAGCAACAGTGTAAAATGTATGATTGTAGCCACTTTTTCTTTCACTTTCATCTTGATCTAAGACCAAAGTAGTTCATAGAATGTGACTAATTTGGGGAGGTTACGAAGGTAAATACTACTTCTAGATATGACTTGTGTATCATAAACAGTTGTCTTTTTATTTTATTGGGAAATATTATTTTAATCTTAAACAGTTTACAAAACTTATTTCTTTCCTTAGTCAAGATTTTTATTCAGGCCTTTATTGGATGAAAACATTAAAAAACATCTCATAAAATTCACCTTAGAGAATCGAGAACCCCAAGGCTTCGGGGGCCTACTAGCTACCCAGACCCCTGGCTTCATAAATTGATTTCAGTGAATTATTGGCCACTTAGTGTGCTGAAAGAACTGAAGGAAAAAGCTGAAGCCAAAGATAAGATATGGAAATGCAGGATGATGTCATCCAGATGGTGTGGTCCGACTTGGGGGGAAGGGTAGGGGGTAAGTGAAATAAGAATGTCTGTACGAAATGTATTTGCTTTAATTCAGTGCTTATAGCTTCATATGTACATTTCTAAATATACAAAACTTGAATAGAAAGTGAGGGATGAGTGCACCAAGATGTGAGATTTCCTAGTACTGGATAACTGCTGACATCTGTTTTTAGACAGTGGTAGCCCCCCCCCCCCCATCTATAGCTGGATCCGCCACTGACATAATACCTGTTTCAGTTAATTTAGGGAGCTTAACCTGCTAATTAAGAGAACGATCTTTGTTAATGGATTAAAGAATAAAGGCAGACATATTTGTCCAACAGTGCACAACAAAACAACACAGCTGTGTTCTGTAGGATGTATGGTTATGACCTTGCGAAGGCAAAAGCAGGAATAGAAAATTTTGTGAAAGCTGTTAGAAACAGGGTAGTTGTGGATGGAAAAGCTCACTGTAAACAAGCCAGTGCAAGGGGGGGGGGGGGTACTCCAGAGGGAAAGTGTAGGCGACCCTACTGGACTGGTAAGCCTGCTCTCTACCACCTGACTCTTTCCATAGTTGGGAATGAATGGAAGTGAGGCACCCTAGTCAGAACTGAAGGAGTTGTAGGAAAACAAAATAGAGTTTAAAAGTAAGGGATTTAATAGATTACAAATACAAATTTCGTTGTATGTGAGCCAACTTGCCAAGTACAGCAAATGCTCATAAACACAGTGGAGAAGGAGGAAACATTCAGGGCCAAGCTACTCTCTCTCTCACAGACAGACAGACACACGCACACACACACACACACACACACACACGCACAAATACACATGCACACACATGCACACACACACACATACACACACACACACACACACACACACACACACACACACACACACACACACACACACACACACACACTGTTCATTTAATTTGACTGATAATCCAGTCATGTCTTAAGTGGATCATCCTATATTAAACAGTTATGCTCGAGTCTCAGTGGGGTGGCCTATACTTCCCCATTGGAGTACCCAAAAGTCAGTCTCCAGTCATACCCAGCTTGTCTGTTTAAGATATGGATGTCACAAAATTCACCTCAAGAGCAAAGCTCAAGAGATGAATGTTGACAATGACATCTTCAACACACAATGTCTTGGTAATGATCAGATAGCTACTGCACAGAGCTTTACTTGGTCCCATGTACTACAAAGGCAAAAAAAAAAAAAAAGTGCAGGATCCCTAAGTATTTTACAGCTATGGAAGGTGTTACACACTTGCTGCTGTTCTTCTGTGATGCACATACTTCAGATAATAGCAGCAAGTGCAAACAGCTTCCCACTACTTTTCTATGTTAATGCTCTAGCAGGAGACTAAACTTTTAACAGTGCTAAGGAGTGGATAACAAAAGCTTGTTCTGATGTCAGAAAGGTGCTTAACAAGCCTGTCCTTTCCCTTACTTCAGACTTTAGTCATGGAGCTCCAGGCACTACATTTTAGTTCTGATTCTGAAAAGACATTCCCTTACACACACCGTAAGAAGTCTTACTGGAGAGATGGGGTCCTAATGGAAGGATTAGGGTCCTAATGGAGAGATGAAAGGTCAGCAAGTAAAGGAGAGTAGAAGTGCTGAAGTTGAATTCATCCTCTAGTCTCGGTGAGTATCTTCGCGAGGTAGACCCCGTTTTTCACAAAATCTCACCAAGGCGACACTGATATATAGACTGTATTTATATGGCATATATCACGGATGCAAGTAAGTCAAAAACAAAAAAGATAGCTGGGTGCACAAGTCCCGGGATAAAAAAGTGCCCAATCCTGGTAGGCACACTGGTGCCAGGACTGGAAAAAATGATAGTGTAGAATCCGCAAAATCCAGAAACATTCCTACAATGGGGCCAGGCCAGGAGGATGCCCCCCCCCCCCCTGTTGTAGAAAGAAGTAGCAGTCGACAAAAATCTCAAAAACTGATAGACCAAAGAAGAGCCATAAAGACGATAGAGTGGACTATTGAGGATAAGAAAGAAATTATGTATTGTCACTATTATGCAAAAAGCCCAGAATTTCCAGACAGAGGATACACAAAGAGGTTAAGAGATAATTTAGAGGAAAGAAAAATACTTTTACAGGAAAACTGTCAGAAGCTTCCAATAAAAATTTGCGTTCATTAATACAACAGATTTTTAAAAACAGTACATAGAGCAAGAAACTTTGATTTGTTTGGAAAAAGAAGCATCTGAGGGAGTACGAAAAAGTAAACAACAAAACCTAGACATTTTTGAAAAGTATAAAAAAGAAATATGAACATGGGAAAGAAAGAAGAGATTTGATATGGTGCAATATTTATGCAAAGGAGAATCCAAGTTAATTAATACAGAGAAGACTGCCACAAAGATATTCGAAGAGAAATACAGGCAAAGGCATCCAGATATGGAAAATTTCACGACAAAAAAATTAATATCACAAAGATGGAATGTGGAAAAGAAGATTAGTAAAGCAGAAGTTAAAGAAATAGAAGTTGAAGTTATGGAGTGTCTGCGAAGTAAAGGATTTAATGTAGAAAGTTTAACATAGACTACATCACAGCATGAGTGAGGAGAAACAGGAAGATCAGCAGACATCTGAAGAAGAAATATGGACATGGGAAAGAAAAAGAGATTTAATATGGTGCAATATTTATGCAAAGGAGAAAGCAAAACTAACCAATACAAAAAGAGCAGCACCAAAGATATTTGACGAAAAATACAGGCAAAGGAATCCAGATATGGAAAACTTTACAATACAAAAAATAAGAAGACAAAGAGGAAAAGTAGAAAAGGAGATTATTAATGGCGAAGTTAAAGAAATAGAAATTGAGGTTATGGAGCACCTGCAAAGTGAAGGATTCAGTGATGAAAATCTAATGCAAAAAACACCACAACAGGATAGAGCAATGGCTATCCAAATTAAGGGGAAACCAGTGGAACAGGAAGCAATTGGTCAGGTGCCATATCAAGATATTTTGGAGCCTTCCACACGAAGCCTGTATAAAACTTCACTTGAAGCTAAACAGCAAGGGAAGGAACAGGAAACTGTGGAGACTCTGATGCAGTCAATGTTGAGGAGTGATAGGCCAGTGAGTTCCCATATGACAGAGCAATAGATGGCACAGGATGAAATTGAAGAGAAGGTGCCACAGGAAGATGCTAGTGAACTTTCTATAGAATGCCCAAGGAAGTGGAAAACAAAGGATGTGCCCCCAGTCTAGAAGAAAATGAACTAAGGGAAGAGTTGCTTGATGTAATGGATTTGATAGATAGATAGAGATATTAAAGTCAATGAAAGAAATAGACTGCAGAAAGTTAATAAAGCCCCAAAAGTCAGAAATCTGATAAAACAAATCAACACAGTAATTAGGGCTGTCCATAGAGATCCGTGCGATACAACATAATTGAATAGGTTATGTTACTGGGCAGCTAAATTAATAACTGATAAAGTTCTACCACAAGAGCACATGGTAGGGAGGCAAAGGAAGGGGAGAAATCGAATACCATCATGGATATATCGAATAGAGAAAAATATAAGCAATTAAGGCAAGAAGTGTCACTGTTCGAAGACTATAGAATCAATAAAAATACTAAGAAAGACAGATGTGATAAAAGCAGTGCACAGTATTAGAACAGACCAGGATCTGTCATGCACTATCGCAAATAATAAATTAAACATTTCAGCACAGGAGGAAAAACTTAGAAGATTCACAGATAAATATAAAGGAAAAGTACAAAATAAGCAATTTAGTGATGACTCAAAAAGTTTTATAGAGAAGTGGGAAACAAGGTAAAAGGAATTAAAAGAGTGCCAAAAAAAGAAGAAATGGATGCATTTTGGAGAAGTATTTATGAAGATACTGTGGAGCACAACAAAGATGCGAAATGGATAAAAGAAGTAAAAGAAAGAATAAGACGTTTAAAGGTACAGGATATGAAATGGGATGAAGTAACAGTCAGAGAGATTGAAACAATGTTAAGAAAAGCCTCTAACTGGAAAACTCCAGGCCCAGATGCAGTACCTAACTTCTGGTTAAAAGTATTAGCATCTTTGTATGAAGTCCTAGCCATGAGTAAGACCTATTTATATGTGCACCCTGAACAGACACCAATCTGGCTAACAACAGGTAAAACAATGCTCCTTCTTAAGAGTGAATCTGCAAGCTACCCCAAAAATTATAGACCAATAACATGCCTTCCGACGACGTATAAACTATACATGGGAAATGATGCAGACAGAGTTTACAGTTATTTAGAAGAAAACTCAATTATGGCAGAAGAATAAAAGGGCAATAAAAAAGTCATATGGAACAAAGGATCATTTATTGCTAAATATAGTCATAGTGGAGAACTGTGAAAGGGAAAGAATCTAAGTATGGCATGGATTGACTACAAAAAAGCATTTGATAGTATCCCACATTCATGGATAAAAGAGTGCTTAAAAATGTATAAGATACACCCTACACTGATCAACTACATTACAGTGACCATGAAACAGTGGCAGACCACTTTGTAATTAAGCCATGATAAAGGGCAAATTATTATCCCCGGGATAAACATTCAAAGGGGGGATATTCCAGGGTGACTGTCACCATTGCCATTCTGCCTTGCCCTTAACCAATTAAGCTGTTTACTTAACAACTTAGGCCATGGCTATAATTTGGCTCCTAGAAAAGTGTAAAGAATTCTCATCTTCTCTTTGTCAATGATTAAAAACTGTACAGCTCATCAGATGAGGAACTGAAAGCACAGCTGCAGGTTGTCAAAACTTTTTCAGATGATATTAGAATGTCATTTTGCCTTGATAAATGTGCAAAAGCAACCTTTAAAGCAGGAAAACTGCAGCACCAGGAAAACATCAGTTTGGGATAAGAATATAATATAAAAGAACTTGAGCAAGAGGGAGTGTATAAATACTTGGGAACTGATGAAGGATCAGCAATAAAACATGAACAAATGCGAGTAAAACTTAGTAAGGAATATTTTAGAAGACTTAAATTAATCCTGAAAACAGCTTTGACATCTAGTAACAATATCCAAGCTATAAACCAATTCGCCCTTCCTGTCCTTACTTGCAGTTTTGGAGTGATGGATTGGTCCAAAAACGTGTTGGACAGATTAGATATTAAAACAAGAAGGATGCTTTATGCTCACCAAATGATTTAAAACAATCAGTGCATACCAAGGTTATATATTCCCTGTTCTGAAGGAGGAATGGGCCTCCTTGAAATTGATTACATGTATAAATCTGCAATCGTGGACTCCACATATATCTGCTGACCTCACGAGACCCAAATGTAGTGAAAGTTTTGAAACATGAGGAGAATAATTCTAAAATGACCTCCCTGCTTAACTTAGCATATCGACATCAAGCAGGAATGGAAATCAAACCAGAAGTAGATAAAAATCAGGCAGCAACTATTGTGCCAAAAAAACAAAAGAAAGAATATAAGGTGAAGGATCAGATGAAAGGCAAGAAATGTGGAAAATGCATAAATATAGTTGCAAGTATAAAAAACTTCTGGAAGAACTTCATGTTGATCAGTAATGAACACAGACATGGTTAAGGAGAAGTGAATTCAAACCAAGAAATCAAAGGTTAATATTGGTGGCACTCTGATTATGTAGCCCAGGCCGGTATGACCCTGACCCTGAGCAGCATCTTACCCTCACCAAGAATGATGCCACAGTACAAAGACAAAATGATCAGTTTTAACAATTGGCTTAATTACTGGTATCATTCTAAGGGGATCCAATGTCTGTCTGCTTGGGATGACATGCTCGACAAGCCACTCTGCTTCGCAAGGGATGTCTTGCACCTGTCACCCCTGGGCTTCCGGATATTGGCCAAGGCTCTTGCCACTCCCATAGTGCCTTTTTTAGGCAAGGCTCAAATGACAAACCTACCTCCCTAGAAAACACAAGTGGAAAAAAACTAAGGGTAATGCTGCTCAATGCCAGAAGTCTAAACCTCAAGATGCACGCCCTCGAAGCCCTCCTCAGTATGGAGAACATCGATTTCTGTGCAGTGACTGAAACCTGGTTCAAGGCTCCTGAGAGCACCCCAGCACTATCAGGTTTTACCTCATATCATGCTTTCTGGCCCCAAAACTTGGACCGAACCACAAAAGGAGGGGGAGTATCCATATTCATCAAAGATACCCACACCTCCAGGTTAGTGGCAATGCACGAAGCATCGGAGATCATCCAGGTGCAACTAACCATAGGCAAAACAGCCTTACAATTTGTAGCATGCTACAGACCACCCTCTCAAACTCAGGAACCCCACACAGCCTTCCTGAAGACACTGGAGAGTATAAATGTCTCTCCAAATACCATCATATTGGGAGACTTCAACTACCCAAACATAGACTGGGAACATTACTCAAGCCCCAACACCCTAGCCCAAAGGTTCCTAGAATTCATAAACTCAAATGCGATGGAACAACTAGTCACCATTCCCACAAGAGGAGACAATATACTAGACCTGATCATCACAAACATGGGGACAAAATGCTCCACACCGGAAGTATATCCCTCATTGGTAAGATCAGACCATAAATTAATCTCACTGGAAATCCACATCCCGCCCCACCCCCTGCACAAAAGACCACAGTGAAGAACTTCTCAAAAGCCAACTTCACACTTCTTAAGATGGAAGTGGTATCCTTCAAGGTCCCTGGGCCAGTGGAAACCACAACCCACACTGCTGAATCCTTTACAAATGCCTTCTACGGGCACCTTCAAGAATGCATGGATCATGCAATCCCAAATAAAACCAAGACCCATTCCCCCAAAGGCAGGCGCCCAGTCTGGTGGACCCCAGCCATAAACAAACTTTACAACAGAAGGAGGAAGCTACTACATGACAGACCAAAATCCCTAAAAGGGAAGGCATCTCTGATCAGTGCTAGCAAAAAACTACGATCACTCATAAAATCATCCAAGGCCAACTTTGAGAAAAAAATCGCAAAAGACACAAAAGAGAATCACAAGGCCTTCTTTAGCTATGTTAGAAACCTAGGTGGAAACTCCCAGATATGCTCAGAGTTAGTCCAAAATGACACAAAATACACTGAACCTACTGACATTGCCAACATTCTGGCAGACAGGTTCAGTGCAAATTCCAAAAGGAGAAATAACTATCCCAGCAGAGTGTAGCCTCCCTAACATCTCAGATGCCCAGGTGAGACCGGACGGTGTCCTGGGCTGTGTGCTACATGAACTCCAAGAGGAACTAAACCCACACATAAGGCTGCTGTTTAATCTTAGCCTTACTACAGGATACGTACCCAAAGAGTGGCGTACGGCAACAGTGGTCCCACTTCACAAAGGCGGTGCTTCTACGGACCCTGGAAATTACCGCCCCATAAGCTTGATGAGCCTGGTCTGCAAAGCTATGGAGAGGCTCATTATGGAACTCATAAACAAAGACATTGGGGACCTACAGACATTGGATCCTACCCAATTTGGCTTTGTCAAGGGCAGATCCTGCCTTTTGAACTTGGTCGACTTTTTTGAAACAGTCACTAAGGCCATTGATGAGACTAAGGCAGTTCACACAGCCTACCTTGACCTTGCAAAAGCCTTTGACACAATACCCTACTCGGGCATCATAATCAAACTCACCAGCTTAAATGTAAACCCATATGTCACGAGATGGGTTGCAAACTGGCTCAAAGACAGAACCCACAGGGTCAGAGTTGCTGGAGCTAGGTCAGACTCCAAGCCAGTCACAAGCGGTGTCCCACAGGGCTCAGTCCTGGGATCCCTCTTGTTCGGCATTTATTTTTCCGAGGTACAGGCAAACATAGGAGGATTGTGGCTGACAAAGTTCGCAGATGACTGCAAACTGGGCGCCATAATTGATACTCCAGCGGACACAAACATCCTTCAGAGAGGCCTCATAGAAATGGATAATTGGTGCCAGAGTCATGGCCTTAAGCTGAACACCAAAAAATGTATAGTCATACACTTTGGGAAAAACAAGGTACCCACAAATTACCACATAGGTGGTAATCCATTAAGTACGGAAGAGGTAATCAGGGACCTAGGGACCCAGGTTGACAGTAACCTCTCATTTGACACTCACATTGCCAAAGTGGTTAGGAAGACCTTCTATATTGCCCACCTTATCATGAAGGGTTTCACATCTAGATCAAGAGAGGTCAGTGTGCCCCTGTACTCTTCTCTTATCAGGCCAATGATTGAGTACAATGCCCCATTTGGGATGTATCTTACCCGACACCTGCAGCAGTTGGAAAGACCCCAAAAGTTCCTCAACAAGAGGATAAAGGGTCTTAAACATATGTCATATGCTGCCCGACTCAAAAAACTCCAGCTCTATTCAGTCGCATACCGCCTACTCAGAGGTGACCTGTGCCTGATGTACAAGGCCATGTCCAATCTGGAATTAATGGACATGCTCCATCTCAGAAAATCCAAATCCATCAGAGCCACGAGAGCAAGAGACTTAAACCTCAACACAGAAATAAATAGGACGTGCTGGAGGGACAGATTCATAACCCAGAGGCTCCCTACACTCTGGAACAGAATCCCAATCCATGTTAGGCAGAACCCCTCACTAACTCTATTCAAGAGAAATCTTGACGAGTGGATGGGAGATCGTAGGTTTACCCCGGGGGTCATCTCTGTGTCACTGCTAGACAGAGGCACAGCAAACTAAACCCTAAATGGGAGTAGTATTCTCATCCTAAGGGGTGGTGAAAGCCATACACACTCTGGCTAGGCTTATAAATGCCCTAGGGCAGATAGCCTAGTATGAACCTATGAACCTAAGATAGTGGGCTATGTACACACATTTACAAAGTCCATTGAACATGTGGGAGAAACAGATAAATGTAGGTTTTGTAAAACAGAATTGTAAACTGTCGCACACCTTGTTGCTGGTTGTGACATACGAATGGCAAAAGGACTGTATACTGAAAGGCATAATAATGTGGCAAGACTGCTGCACTAGGGATTGTGCAAACATTATGGGGTTGAAGTGGCTGAAAAACACTGGAAACATGAGCCACAAAGCATCATAGAAAATGATGGTCTACATCACATGGGATCATCCATTACCAGCAGTTCAAAAGATAGATGCTAGAAAACCAGATATAGTGGTCCAAGAAAAGAAGACAAAAGTAGCATTGATCATTGAAATCACCACACCCAGTGACTACAGTGTTATGCACACAGAGAGACGCAAAGTTATAAAATATCAGGATTTGCAAGCAGAAACAAGAGCAATGTGGAAGAAAGATACCCAAACAGTTCCAATAGAAGTAGGAGCAACGGGTCTTATAAAAAAAAAGAGTCTAAAATTTTATTTAGATATGCTATCAATACATGTAACTCCATCCGAATTACAGAAGGAGTTATTACTGGGCACATTATTGGTGCTGCGAAAAGCACTTTTGGCTGACATCAAAGAATGAAAGAATACTAACTTCATGAACTTTAATTGTACTTTTCCTTAGGAATGGGGTCCATTCCCATCATGGTATCACAAACCCAAAATATTTGGAGAAATTAAAAAGTAAAAAGCACTATTGAAATCAAGCTTATTAGATTTTCAGCATGTTTGATGATGTCATAAATGTTTATAGTGGCTTCATAAAGCACTACAATTGTTAGGATGGCTTACGTCCACATTAGCAAACTGTGCACATGCATTAACTACACTGAGTGGAAATGAATATACTTCAAACTACAATGCTATACTATTTTATACTAATGATAAAAAATGATCCCAGATGGTTGGTACAACACTAAAGCATGTGGTGCTGTTCTGCAGCATTGCCACACAGATGTGCTTGTACCCATAAAGTGATTTGGAGCATGGCCTTATGGGTGACTGGCTTAGTTTTTCTCCTCCCTTTCTGTAAACATTACATGGCAATTTTAATTTTATTTCTAGAATTCTTACACTTTACAATCTGTTTTGTGTTGATATTTAGCATTACAAGGGTGTGAGTTAAGTACTGTTATTGTTTACAATGCCAACTGTAATGGTGTTTGCAATGATTGCATAAATATGCTGATACTACCAAATTTACTTTTATACAGCCTGTAATTATTCTTTACTTCGGATTACATGTGAAACACTTTATAGTATCATCTGGTTTGTAGAATAGATACATTTCCTTAAGTTTTATTTTTGTAGGAACATGGACTGCCCTTTTAACGCATATCTATGTATCATTGCATTTACAATTTAGACACTATCTTTTTTTACTCTCATTCCCCACTGTTTTCAAAATATAACACTAAGAGACCAGTATTGCCTGACATCTCTTCCCTGCTAAGACATGTTGTTTACCTTCTGTTTAAAACTGAAACAACACATTCATGGATAGATGCTTTTTGTTTGTCAAGCTAAACTCTTCTACTGCTGTTCTCTGTCTCGTGTTGTCATTTGGAAATACAGGTGTTTTATGGTGGGTCGTGAAATGTGCCGCCTAAGCTTCTAGGCAACACATGGAAGAACATTCTGCACAGATATATTTTCTCTCTCACTTTTTCCATCTCATAGGTATCCATCTTAATAGACTCTAATATTCAGATAACTCTTCTCTCCAATTTTTGTCATAGTGATATTTTTTGTAAAATTCTCTTTTAGTCAGCGGTAGAGAAATAATGTGTTCTGGGCAGCCATGGTGGTGCACCGGTTAGCATTGCTGCCTCACAACAAGTGGTTCTTTAGTTCAATTCTCGGTTGGGGTGCCTTCTGTGCAGAGTCTGCATGTCCTCCCTGTGGTCGCATGGGTTTCTTCTGGGTGCTTTGGTTTTCTCCCACATCTCAAAGACAAGCAGTAGGTGGATTGGGCACTCTAAATTGGACCTAGGTGTGAGTGTGTGTGCCTTCTGTGGAAGGTTGGGCACTGGGCTGGCAACTCAACACAGTAAAACTCTACTGCCAATCATGAGTGGACAGATGATCTGCTGTGGCGACCCCTAACTGGGAAAAGCCAAAAGAAGAAGAGAAATGATGTGTTCTGTAAAAGTCTTCTTGCACACGGGGTTATTAAAAACTGCAACTACCGTTGACCATTCATTATCAGATGGTACATTGAAGAAATGAATTGCAGCCCATAAAAGACCATTGTAACAAATATTTAACACTGCACACATCATAACATTTAATTATCCTGTTCTGAATCTCAGTATCATGTTATAACTTTTTTCCTTGTCTATTTTACTGTCATCTTTCAGTTACTGATTCAGTATTGTCACCCCTTTTTCTGTAATTACAAACGTGACATACAAAGAGCAGGAGTTAAGGTCCTTGGAGTAACTCCACCGCCCCCAACTAAGTGTATCTAAATCTAAAATCTGGCAGTTACCAGTAGTACAGTCTTTCCAGTAGTACCTCTCATACTAAACAAATTAAAGTGCAAAAAAAAAGTTCATACATCTGAACCACTGACCAACTAATTAAGTACAGCTTGGCTTCTTGAGCTTGCAAGATCTATGCTTTGTTGCCCTGGGTATGGCCTACACCATTCACAGGAACTACCAGTCCCACACACACATATGGCAATGTGCACAGCCCAACTGAAAGGCACCAATTTTAAAAAACATAATCCAGCACTAGATTCCACTTAGAAGAATTTTAATACAAATATAAATGGGCAAGGGTCCAATAGCCTAGTACCAAACTATGAACCTATACAGGGGTCCAGGAAAGTAAATACTGTGGGAAGAAATAGCCAGGGAATTGTTATGGCTATGCTTGTATAGGCTCTAGGGCTAATAGCCTAGTACCAACCTATGAACCTATAAGATTACCCATGTATGAAAATAGAAAAAACAAACACCCTAAAGGGTGATACAGCATACTGGTTTCAGCATAAAGCTTTCATCAGTGCAACACAAAAGTTCAATAACAATCATTTTATATATGTTGTTGTGTCTTTCGGCTTATCCCGGATAGGGGTCGCCACAGCGGAACTCCGGTCCGCTAATGTTTGGCAGTGGATTTTTATGTGCTGAGTTAGCAGCCCTGATGCACAACCTTCAACGAAGGCACGCCCATTCACGCATGCCTCCACACAGAAGACGCTCTAACTTAGAATCGAACGCGACAACGTCTTCATGTATATATATATATACACACACACACACACACACACACACACACACCTTGCAATTAAATGGTGCACAAACAATTATCCAGTCACAAATGTTCATTGAGTCCTGGAGAAATAAGGTCACCCAATGTTATTATCCACATCTTGTCTTCATAATCCAAAAGGGAATGTAGATTTGCAGAAGAAGTGTTTGGTTTATATATTTTATCTATCACTGTAAATCTGAACCTAGCAGAAGGATGTAAAACCTGCTATTTATATAAGGCATTTGTATTTCTATGACATTTAATGTCACTCATATGTTCTGATAGTTTAAATGGGTGAGAAGTTTGCCCGACACAAAAAGCAGAGCAAGTACAATTAACCAAATAAATCACCCAATCACTGCTACAATTTCCAAAAACTTTTATATGAAAAACTTTAGGACAATTAAAGGATGTGAATTAACTTTGTTTTGGGACCATATTGCAGAATCTGCAATGTCCACAAGGAAAACTACCTCTTACTGGGCCACCTATTACAGTGGTTTGCAAACTTTTATGTGCCAACTTACCCTTTTTATAATGGTTGAACCAGCCCCCCAAATTCTTTCCTCTTCTATATCCAAACCTAGATCTAGAGGGCAAAAACTGAGATAATCTCTCCTCCATATGTAAAATATCCCAATGTTTATGTATAATCTCCTGTAATTGCCTGGTATTGCCCCCAAATTCCATAATAAATCTAAATATGGGGTCAGATCTTAACTTTTTATCCTTATAAACAAGTGTTTGTTGTCTATTAACGATAAACCAAGCAATATTTGAGTGCAATTCCAAAGACCACAATGAAACAAATGATTTTAGCGCTTTCATTCACTGGATTTATTACGTGAACTTCCTCAGAAAAAACAATCCCACATACCCATCCTTTCTTATATACTAATAACTGTAAAATCACAGGAAATGACATCAACAAGTCATTAAACAATTAATAATATAACATAATTACTACATAATAAATACAATTGCTTTGAATGTGCTTTTGTATAACTATCAATAAAAAATTCATGTGTATATCTACACATATATAAAAAAAATATATACATATATCTAAAAAATACACATGTATATGTGACTTCCACATATAAAAAATATATGTGTTATCACACCGTAAACCTATTTGTACACCAGAAAACATTTCAAGTTTATTGACTCATTTAATCCTGGTATTTTATCAGCCCCCAAAAATAACTGCCAAAGTGTTTCTTTGCATTCCAACATATTATTCAAATCACCTCCAAATGGAACTTCTTTTACCTTTTCTACTACTGTAAATGCAAACTTCTTAAAGTTTTTACAAATAAGAGCATGTTTTACCAAAGAGTTGTTTTTGTCCTAGTTTTTAATGGCAAAATTGTGCTAATAAATTCTGCGTTTTAATGCTCTTTTAGTTTTCCCTATGTAATAATGATCACATGAAGAGCAACAAGCAATGTAAACAACTAGTTCGGTATTACAATTAAAATAATCTTTGGCCTATATGGTGTAATTCCCATGTTTCAAAGTCACAAATGAGCTGTTACTAATATATCTACATTGCTTACAGTTTTTACAAGCAAAAGTACCCTTTTTCGTACTTACTATTCTTTGAGTCATGTTAACCACCTTATTGTCAGACTCCACCATAGACTTTATATTTGACACCTTTTTGTAAGTAAATTGTAGTTTTAAACCTATTTTAGCTACCAAATCTTTGTTTCCTAACAATACTTTCCAATTATTAACTATAATTTCCTTTATACACCACATCTCATTCACTATGGGTATAGGAAAAGCTGCATTGTAATTATCCTTAAAGGTGGTAGCTCTAATTCTTTGGAATTGCACTCGAATATTGCTTGGTTTATCGTTTTGAGTTTGGTCCTTGGTTCTTGTTGAGCATTTCGATTTGTTGTCTATTAACTTAATGAACCCTTTTCATGGTTATATCAACATCAAATTTCCTATAACCTCGATCTTAAAATCTCAGGCCATATCATCTTTTTGGACATTATAACTTTCCATAGTGGAACATATTCTTTTCAGTCTCAAAAACTGAGACTTAGGAATATTCTTAATGACATGTGGGGGGGGGGTGTGTGTGGAAACTGGAGGCATATAGCAAATTGCTAAACTGGGAATATTTCCTATAAACATTGCTACTTAATGTACCATCTTCTAATACTTTGACCTCTACATCTAAGAAGATCACCATTTCCCGATGATAATTCAATGTAAAATGGATTCCTCATTTATTTTCGTTGAGATATTCAACAAACTCACTTAAATAATTCTCATCTGACCTCCATATTAGCCAACAACTGTCCAAATAATGACGCCAGATATCTATTTCCCCACCAAAAATATTGTGACTCGTTATAAATTAAGTGATGTTTAACATAGCCCATAAATAGGTCTGCACAGACGGGAGCGAAAGATGCTCCCATCGCAGTACCCTTAAGTTGTAAATAGCAGACATTGTCAAAATAGAAAATATTTTTGTTGAACACGTGTTCTGTTAGGCACAAAAGGAATGTATTAAATCCAGGTGGATAAAGGGGAACATGAGATAGCCAAAAATCCATTGCTAATAAACCAGCCCAATGTAGAATATTTGTGTATAGTGCACTAACATCTAAAGTGCATAATATCCAACCCTTTTCTAACTGTATGTTATTTATGATGTTAATTGTGTAGTGTCCTGTATCCGTGCTCTAACATGTGTCAACAATGGTTTCAAATGTTTTGTTATATATTCAGATAATGGTTCAGTTAAAGAATCTTGCCCCAACACTATAGGTATACCCAGAGGTTTTTCTACACCATTCACACCCCAAAATAGACTTTTACAGTGAAAACTGTCCCGAACAGAGATTTTGGCCTAGCACACATATACACACACACATATGCATACAAAGTTCTAGGGAAGACTTGTAATTTTCTTCAACACTCTAACACT
Source organism: Protopterus annectens (assembly GCF_019279795.1). Taxonomy (NCBI): domain Eukaryota; kingdom Metazoa; phylum Chordata; order Ceratodontiformes; family Protopteridae; genus Protopterus; species Protopterus annectens. The sequence continues at coordinate 1,906,206,562 of NC_056741.1, forward strand.
CCAGCCTTCAGTCCTGCCACTTGTGAACAAACTGCCACCACTCTAGAATACCTGACTGAAGAACTTTGTTACTATTTCACTCTTGGTAATACGTCAAATAAATATAAACACAAATAATAATGTTTAACAGCAGAGCAGTCTGGCAACTTAGAGGTGGGTGCCAGCAGCTTGTCACAGTTTTGCAATGAATACCTTCTGATTATTTAATAAATATATAAATAGATTAGCATCCACAATATTTTTAAAATATAGTAAATACAAATAGTTAAAAATTAAGTTAGCATTACAGTTGATGTATCCTTGAGCAGAGAAATGTAAACATGCTCAGGGAGAACAGAAAAGAATAACTTTGAGCAAATAGATTACAAAAAAGAAAAGGATCTGTCTATAGCTAAATCTGTTCCTTGCTCTCCTAACTAAAACACCTTCACTGGCTGAAATCTGAGAATATATCACAAGCAGTTACACATGCAGAAAATAGTCACAGGTCTATACAACAAGGTTCCACGGTAGCTATATCCTTGACTCTATTGTTCATTCAGCTATTTGGCTTATATGTTTTCCAAATAGAAACCAATGATGCTGTTAGCAGAGTTTCATATTTACCTAGTAATAAGTTTGCTTTCCTTCTTGTGTCTAGTTATCTTCTTATAATATTTTTCTAACCGTGGTTTTAAAGCTTTTATGTTCCTGGCATAAGAACAGTCAAAAACCTTGTAATTACAGGACAGGCTATTCCATTTCCTGTCTGCTATTCATTTTACATGTTATTTATAACTGCTGTATTTTGTAGCAAAAGTCATTTGTATATAAGTTACAAACTTCATGCACATTTTTGTGCATTGTATAGAGATAGCTTTCACGTTCTCATGTATTTTCATAACACTGCGAAACATACACAACATGCTGACTAACATTTTCATTTACTTACTGCATGTTTTATTAGATTTAAATACAGATAACAAATCTGTTACAGTCTATCTTTGGAAAGAGTGGCAGCTCCATTCTCAAACATCACAACCATTGATGAATTCTACACACAACCAAGGCATATTACAGAAACCTACAACAGAAAATGTCAATAACCTCATAGGCTTTTGAAAAATTGTTAAAAACTACGGTGCTATGAATCTGCACTTCACTGGCAAAATATGTCACTTGAAATGGTATGTAGGCCAAATTGGTTAAATTATTTTCTTAATACCTTTATAAAATTAATTGCTAAAATCACATTAACA